>NW_025750220.1:0-20184 GCF_021184085.1 Oncorhynchus gorbuscha | reverse complement strand
ACAGCCTCCTGCATCCTCCTCTCCCTCCACAGCCTCCCTGCATCCTCCCTCTCCCTCCACAGCCTCCTGCATCCTCCTCTCCCTCCACAGCCTCCCTGCATCCTCCTCTCCCTCCACAGCCTCCCTGCATCCTCCCCTCTCCCTCCACAGCCTCCCTGCATCCATCCCTCCTCCCTCCACAGCCTCCTGCATCCTCCTCTCCCTCCACAGCCTCCCCCACAGCCTCCCTGCATCCTCCTCTCCCTCCACAGTCTCCCTGCATCCTCCTCTCCCTCCACAGCCTCCCTGCATCCTCCTCTCCCTCCACAGCCTCATCCTCCCTCTCCTCCACAGCCTCCCTGCACAGCCTCCCTGCATCCTCCTCTCCCTCCACAGCCTCCCTGCATCCTCCTCTCCCTCCACAGCCTCCCTCTCCCATCCTCCTCTCCAGCTCTCCCTCCACAGCCTCCTGCATCCTCCTCTCCCTCCACAGCCTCCCTGCATCCTCCTCTCCTCCACAGTCTCCCTGCATCCTCCTCTCCTCCACAGCCTCCCTGCATCCTCCTCTCTCCCTCCACAGTCTCCTGCATCCTCCCTCTCCCTCCACAGCCTCCCTGAATCCTCCTCCTTCCCTCCACAGCCTCCCTGCATCCTCCTCTCCCTCCACAGCCTCCTGCATCCTCCTCTCCCTCCACAGCCTCCCATCCTCCTCTCCCTCCACAGTCTCCCTGAATCATAGTCTCCTGAATCCTCCTCTCCATCCATAGTCTCCCTGCATCCTCCTCTCCCTCCACAGCCTCCCTGCATCCCCTCTCCCTCACAGCCTCCCTGAATCTCCTCTCCCTCCACAGTCTCCCTGAATCCTCCTCTCCCTCCATAGCCTCCCTGAATCCTCCTCTCCCTCCACAGTCTCCCTGAATCCTCTCCCTCCATAGTCTCCCTGAATCCTCCTCTCCCTCCATAGTCTCCTGAATCCTCCTCTCCCTCCATAGTCTCCCTGAATCCTCCTCTCCCTCCATAGTCTCCCTGAATCCTCCTCTCCCTCCATAGTCTCCCTGAATCCTCCTCTCCCTCCATAGTCTCCTGAATCCTCCTCTCCATCCATAGTCTCCCTGAATCCTCCTCTCCTCCTCTCCCTGCACAGCCTCCCTCAACAGCCTCCCTCCTCTCCCTCCACAGCCTCCCTGAATCCTCCTCTCCCTCCATAGTCTCCCTGAATCCTCCTCTCCCTCCATAGTCTCCCTGAATCCTCCTCTCCCTCCACAGTCTCCCTGAATCCTCCTCTCCCTCCATAGTCTCCCTGAATCCTCCTCTCCATCCATAGTCTCCCTGCACAGCCTCTCTGCATCCTCCTCTCCCTCCACAGCCTCCCTGCCGTCTCCTCTCCCTCCACAGCCTCCCTGAATCCTCCTCTCCCTCCATAGTCTCCCTGAATCCTCCTCTCCCTCCATAGTCTCCCTGAATCCTTCTCTCCCTCCACAGCCTCCCTGAATCCTCCTCTCCCTCCATAGTCTCCCTGAATCCTCCTCTCCCTCCATAGTCTCCCTGAATCCTCCTCTCCCTCCATAGCCTCGCTGCATCACCCTCTCCCTCAACAGCCTCCACACATCCTCTTTTCCCTTCAGTCTTCCTAATCGGGGGAGAAAACATGGCGTCAGTGAGAAGATCAAAGCATATTTGTTTTGCGTTTCTATACTAGATCAGGTATCTTGTCTCCGTTGGCTTTCATTCTATATTAGCAGTTGGGAGTTGTCTTGTCTGGCAAGATCAACTGGCTGACAAAATCAATGTTTTTACATAATTAACACAGAGATTGGTGAACACACATCTCTGTCAGTGCGTGTGTGTGTGTGTGTGTGTGTGTGTGTGTGTGTGTGTGTGTGTGTGTGTGTGTGTGTGTGTGTGTGTGTGTGTGTGTGTGTGTGTGTGTGTGTGTGTGTGTGTGTGTGTGTGTGTGTGTGTGTGTGTGTGTGTGTGTGTGTGTGTGTGTGTGTGTGTAAGTAAGCATTAATATGGGTTGTCTTCTCTTGAGAGCCATGTCTGCCTACGGCGGCCTTTCTCAATAGCAGGCTATGCTCACTGAGTCTGTACATAGTCAAAGCTTTCCTTAAGTTTGGGTCAGTCACAGTAGTCAGATATTATGCCACTGTGTACTCTCTGTTTAAGGCTAAATAACATTTTAGTTTGCTCTGTTTTTTTGTTAATTCTTTCCAATGTGTCAAGTAATTATCTTTTTGTTTTCTCATGATATTGTTGGGTCTAATTGTGCTGTTGTCCTGGGGCTCTGTGGGGTGTGTTTGTGAACAGAGCCCCAGGACCAGCATGCTTAGGGGACTCTTCTACAGGTTCATCTCTCTGTAGTTGATGGCTTTGTTTTGGAAGATTTGGGAATCACTTCCTTTTAGGTGGTTGTAGAATTTAACGTCTCTTTTCTGGATTTTGATAATTAGTGGGTATCGGCCTAATTCTGCTCTGCATGCATTATTTGGTGTTCTACGTTGTACACGGAGGATATTTTTGCAGAATTCTGCATGCAGAGTCTCAATTTGGTGTTTGTCCCATTTTGTGAAGTCTTGGTTGGTGAGCGGACCCCAGACCTCACAACCATAAAGGGCAATGGGCTCTATGACTGATTCAAGTATTTTTAGCCAGATCCTAATTGGTAAGTTGAAATGTATGTTCCTTTTGATGGCATAGAATGCCCTTCTTGCCTTGTCATTCAGATTGTTCACAGCGTTGTGGAAGTTACTTGTGGCGCTGATGTTTAGGCCAAGGTATGTATAGATTTTGTGTGCTCTAGGGCAACAGTGTCTAGATGGAATTTGTATTTGTGGTCCTGGCGACTGGACCTTTTTTGGAACACCATTATTTTGGTCTTACTGAGATTTACTGTCAGGGCCCAGGTCTGACAAAAATATGTGCAGAAGATCTAGGTGCTGCTGTAGGCCCTCCTTGGTTGGTGACAGAAGGACCAGATCATCAGCAAACAGTAGACATTTGACTTCAGATTCTAGTAGGGTGAGGCCGGGTGTTGCAGACTTTTCTAGTGCCTGCGCCAATTCGTTGATATATATGTTGAAGAGGGTGGAGCTTAAGCTGCATCCCTGTCTCACAACCCAACGACCCTGTGTGAAGAAATGTGTGTGTTTTTTTCAATTTTAAAAGCACACTTGTTGTTTGTGTACATGGATTTTATAATGTCGCATGTTTTACCCCCAACACCACTTTCCATCAGTTTGTATAGCAGACCCTCATGCCAAATTGAGTCGAAGGCTTTTTGAAATCAACAAAGCATCAGAAGACTTTGCCTTTGTTTTGGTTTGTTTGGTTGTCAATTAGGGTGTGTAGGGTGAATACATGGTCTGTTGTACGCTAATTTGGTAAAAAGCCAATTTGACATTTGCTCAGTACATTGTTTTCAGTGAGGAAATGTACAAATCTGCGGTTAATGATAATGCAGAGGACTTTCCCAAGGTTGCTGTTGACGCATATTCCACGGTAGTTATTGGGGTCAAATTTGTCTCCACTTTTGTGGATTGGGGTGATCAGTCCTTGGTTCCAAATAGTGGGGAAGATACCAGAGCTAAGGATGATGTTAAATAGTTTTAGTATAGCCAATTGGAATTTGTTGTCTGTATATTTGATCATTTCATTAAGGATACCATCAACACCACAGGCCTTTTTGGGTTGGAGGGTTTTTATTTTGTCCTGTAACTCATTCAAGGTAATTGGAGAATCCAGTGGGTTCTGGTCATCTTTGTCTTTGTCTCTCTCTCTCTCTCTGTCTCTCTCTCTGTGTTTGTATCTCTCTCTCTCTCTCTCTCTCTCTCTCTCTCTCTCTCTCTCTCTCTCTCTCTCTCTCTCTCTCTCTCTCTCTCTCTCTCTCTCTCTCTCTCTCTCTCTGTCTCTGTCTCTGTTCGTCTCTCTCTGTGTCTCTCTCTCCCTGTTTCTCACTCTCTCCCTCTCTCTCTCTCTTTCTCATACAGACTTCCTATCCCACTCTCCATCTTTCTCTCTCTCACAGACTCCCGCTCTCTCTCTCTCCAGTCAAAGCAGACAACCCTATATCAGATCTCCCTCTCTTAACTTCTCATGAAAGTTTCAGGGTTTATTTGCTGAGAGCCATTCAACCGTGTAGCTCAGGGGCCAAGTGCACCTATTGCTACGCATCGCCATACAAGCCAGATAAAATCCTGCCGATGAAACCAGGGAAGGGCCAACAGCATTGCACTTAGCTACCCTCTCTCCAACATCAATAACTTAACATCAACATCAATAACTTAACATCGACGTCAGTAACTTAACATCAACGTCAATAACTTAATATATCCCAGCACCCCCCACCCTCCGTGCCCTTCTTGAGATGGATAGTCAAGAGGGTCGTCGATAGCCGCGATGTCTTAGCGTGTACATGTTCTTTTAACCTTCTTCGACAACCCCCCCACTCCCCTCTCCCCTCCAACCTCCAACCTCTCCAGCCCAATCCCTCTAGCCTCAACCCTCATGCTATTCACAATGACACCTTTTCTTGCGAATGACCTCGAGTAAATTCCCATTTGCATGCATGTACAGTATACAATTCCTCTGATCTTCTGTGGATGAGAGAGTATGTAAGAGTGTGTGTTGGAGTGTCTGTGTAAAAATGTTGATGAGGTGAGAGAGTGGGTTCATCACTCACTCTCTGTCTATCTATCTTTCTCTCTCTGTGTCTCTCTCCTGCCTCTCTCCCTTCTCTTCTATCCTGCAATCTCCAGGTTTCTCTCTCTCTCCCAGCTCTCCATTATTCCTAGCTTCCCCATGCCCATAAAGCCGTTTTCATGATGGCCTGTGCATTAGTTGCGATTGGATCTCGCCCGGCCCCAGACCACACCAAACTAGACGAGCTGTTGGCTAACGTAGTGTGATATAGTGGAGCAGACTGGCAGCCAGACAGACAGCCAGACAGACAGACAGCCAGACAGGCACAGGCAGACAGACAGCCAGACAGGCAGCCAGACAAACAGGCACAGGCAGACAGGCAGACAGACAGATAGGCAGACAGGTAGACAGGCAGCCAGACATACAGTTAGCCAGACAGACAGACAGACAGACAGACAGACAGACAGACAGACAGACAGACAGACAGACAGACAGACAGACAGACAGACAGACAGACAGACAGACAGACAGACAGACAGACAGACAGACAGACAGACAGACAGACAGACAGACAGACAGACAGACAGACAGACAGACAGACAGACAGACAGACAGACAGACAGATAGCCACAGGCACACAGCAGCAGACAGACAGACAGACAGACAGATAGCCAGAGGCAGCAGATGTCTGAAGCAGATTCTCTGAGCTCAAGAGAGGAGAGGAAAGGGGGCATGATAGAGGTATATTTTTGGATGTGTGTAAATTTGGATGGTTCAGTGTGTGTGTGTGTGTGTATGTGTGCGTGCGTGACCGTGTGCGATCTGTGACCGTGTGTGTCTGTGTATGTGCTGGATTGGCCCCAGGCCATGTGTATGAGTGGGTAGCTGCTAGCTGAGCGTTGGCGATGGAGATGGAGGTGCTGCTGCTGTGAGGAGGCCCTGGAGGACAGCTGCTCAGGGAGTCTTGTTTACACTGCTTATTGGACAGGAGAAACCGCTCATTAGATCTGTATCCCAAATGACACACTATTCCCTTAAAAATGTGAATCCTTAATGGTAAAACTGCCACGTCTGTTTGCGATATTACAACAACAAAGAACTGCAAACCACTAACACAGTTTATTCCCCTCTGACATCATTGCACGGTGATAGAACAGTAGAATATGTACTGCTGTTTGTTTTGACCTTAATGCTCGAAGCTCCCCACCTCTTCAACAAAGCTAAAATGATGACAACGGCGTTGGGTTGCAGTGGTGCTGTTTCCCCTACTGCAGATTGACAGGTCCAGTGTACTCAACATTCTGTTTCCCCTACTGCAGATTGACAGGTCCAGTGTACTCAACATTCTGTTTCCCCTACTGCAGATTGACAGGTCCAGTGTACTCAACATTCTGTTTCCCCTACTGCAGATTGACAGGTCCAGTGTACTCAACATTCTGTTTCCCCTACTGCAGATTGACAGGTCCAGTGTACTCAACATTCTGTTTCCCCTACTGCAGATTGACAGGTCCAGTGTACTCAACATTCTGTTTCCCCTACTGCAGATTGACAGGTCCAGTGTACTCAACATGCTGTTTCCTCTACTGCAGATTGACAGGTCCAGTGTACTCAACATTCTGTTTCCCCTACTGCAGATTGACAGGTCCAGTGCACTCAACATTCTGTTTCCCCTACTGCAGATTGACAGGTCCAGTGCACTCAACATTCTCTTTCCCCTACTGCAGATTAACAGGTCCAGTGTACTCAACATTCTGTTTCCCCTACTGCAGATTGACAGGTCCAGTGTACTCAACATTCTGTTTCCCTACTGCAGATTGACAGGTCCAGTGTACTCAACATTCTGTTTCCCCTACTGCAGATTGACAGGTCCAGTGTACTCAACATTCTGTTTCCCCTACTGCAGATTGACAGGTCCAGTGTACTCAACATTCTGTTTCCCCTACTGCAGATTGACAGGTCCAGTGTACTCAACATGCTGTTTCCCCTACTGCAGATTGACAGGTCCAGTGCACTCAACATTCTGTTTCCCCTACTGCAGATTAACAGGTCCAGTGTACTCAACATTCTGTTTCCCCTACTGCAGATTGACAGGTCCAGTGTACTCAACATTCTGTTTCCCCTACTGCAGATTGACAGGTGCAGTGTACTCAACATGCTGTTTCCTCTACTGCAGATTGACAGGTCCAGTGTACTCAACATGCTGTTTCCTCTACTGCAGATTGACAGGTGCAGTGTACTCAACATGCTGTTTCCCCTACTGCAGATTGACAGGTCCAGTGTACTCAACATTCTGTTTCCCCTACTGAAGATTGACAGGTCCAGTGTACTCAACATTCTGTTTCCCTTACTGCAGATTGACAGGTCCAGTGTACTCAACATTCTGTTTCCCCTACTGCAGATTGACAGGTCCAGTGTACTCAACATTCTGTTTCCCCTACTGCAGATTGACAGGTCCAGTGTACTCAACATGCTGTTTCCCCTACTGCAGATTGACAGGTGCAGTGTACTCAACATGCTGTTTCCCCTACTGCAGATTGACAGGTCCAGTGTACTCAACATGCTGTTTCCTCTACTGCAGATTGACAGGTCCAGTGTACTCAACATTCTGTTTCCCCTACTGCAGATTGACAGGTCCAGTGTACTCAACATGCTGTTTCCTCTACTGCAGATTGACAGGTGCAGTGTACTCAACATGCTGTTTCCCCTACTGCAGATTGACAGGTCCAGTGTACTCAACATGCTGTTTCCTCTACTGTAGATTGACAGGTCCAGTGTACTCAACATGCTGTTTCCTCTACTGCAGATGCACAGGTCCAGTGTACTCAACATTCTGTTTTCCTGTGTTTTATATCAGCTGATGAAACTAACACTGTGAAAATCTTTAGTTGTTATTTTTATCAGTGTTATTTCCTGATAGTTGCTGGTTGAATCCACAAAGGACTTTCTTATCAGCAGGTTTTGACGGGAGAAATGATCTGCCTTGTGACATCACCATGTGGTAAAGTGGTTAATAGACCAATCACAAAGAGAGTTCCTGAACTCTCTGCCAACAGCAGCTCGTTGTCAGGTTCCCCCTTCCCACTCCCACAGTCCGAGCAAGATTCTTGATTGATCATTTTGTTTGTTGCTATAAAGCTATTTTTGCTAATTTTGAATGGAAATCTAGTACAGTAAGATACTTAATTGTTTCCTATAAATGATTTGATATAAAATGACTGGGCCTTTAATTGGCCCATAGGTACTCTCTAAAAGGATGGGAGCTATGTAGGGAATAGGGTGCGACAAAACTGACCAGCACGTTGCTCTCTAGGTTTTTTCATATGTTCCTGCCTTTCTAGGGACTTTTTCCTAGCCACCGTGCTTCTAATTCTACATCGCTTGCTGTTTGGGGTTTTAGGCTGGGCTTCTGTATAAGCACTTTGTGACATTGGCTGATGTTAAAAGGGCTTTATAAATACATTTGATTGATTGATTGACTTCTCAGCCACCAAGTGTGTGTGTGTGTGTGTGTGTGTGTGTGTGTGTGTGTGTGTGTGTGTGTGTGTGTGTGTGTGTGTGTGTGTGTGTGTGTGTGTGTGTGTGTGTGTGTGTGTGTGTGTGTGTGTGTGCGTGTGTGTGTGCGTGTGTGTGTGTGTGTGTGTGTGTGTGTGTGTGTGTGTGTGTGCGTGTGCGCGTGTGCGTGTGTGTGTGTGTGTGTGTGTGTGTGTGTGTGTGTGTGTGCGTGTGTGCGCGTGTGTGCGTGTGTGTGCGTGTGTGTGTGTGCGTGCGTGCGTGTGCGTGCGTGTGTGTGTGTGTGCGTGTGTGTGTGTGTGTATGCGTGTGTGTGTGTGTGTGTGTGTGTGTGTGTGTGTGTGTGTGTGTGTGTGTGTGTATGCGTGTGTGTGTATGCGTGTGTGTGTGTGCGTGTGTGTGTGTGTGTGTGTGTGTGTGTGTGTGTGTGTGTGTGTGTGTGTGCGTGTGCGCGTGTGCGTGTGTGTGTGTGTGTGTGTGTGTGTGTGTGTGTGTGTGTGTGTGTGTGTGTGTGTGTGTGTGTGTGTGCGTGTGTGCGCGTGTGTGCGTGTGTGTGCGTGTGTGTGTGTGCGTGCATGCGTGTGCGTGCGTGTGTGTGTGTGTGTGCGTGTTTTGTGTGTTGTGAAAATGTGTGTGTGTGTGTGTATATGGCTGGGTTTACACTGGCAGCCCAATTCTGCTCTTTTTTATTAGGAAAATAGAGGATCTGATTGGTTAAAAGACCAATTAGTGGAAAAAGATGCAGCATATTTAGTGTGTGTGTGTGTTTGGGTTTCATGCAGTGTTGATTAGGTCTGTACGCTATTGAGCGTCTGTGCGTGATCATTAGACGCTGTGTATGTGCGGTGTTTGTGTGTGAGTGTCTGTGTTTTTACACTGTGGGTTCATGTATTGGTACATCTTACATCAGTGAGTGGCTGCAGTGAAGAAGAGTAGGGGTGGATGAGTGAGAGCGAGAGGAAGGAGAAATGGAGAGAGATGAAGAGAGAGATTGAGGAGAGAGAGGGATGAAGAAAAGAGCGAGGGAGGAAGGAGAAATGGAGAGAGATAAAGAGAGAGATTGAGGAGAGAGAGGGATGAAGAAAAGAGAGAGGGAGGGAGGAAGGAGAGCAAGAGAGGGCGAGGGGAAGGAGAAATGGAGAGAGATGAAGAGAGAGATTGAGGAGAGAGAGGGATGAAGAAAAGAGAGAGGGAGGGAGTAAGGAGAGCAAGAGAGGACGAGGGGAAGGAGAAATGGAGAGAGATGAAGAGAGAGATTGAGGAGAGAGAGGGATGAAGAAAAGAGAGAGGGAGGGAGTAAGGAGAGCAAGAGAGGACGAGGGGAAGGAGAAATGGAGAGAGATGAAGAGAGAGATTGAGGAGAGTGATGGGATTGAAGGGGCAGCCGTCCAGCCATCGATCCCCAGGTCAGGGCCAGAGTGTTGGGGGGTTAACGCCAAATCCTCCCCTCGTTAGCTTCCCCCTTCAAAAACAACATCATCACCACCTGTCTATCTGTCTGTCTCTGTTTGTCTGTCTGTCTCATCAGCTCTTCAGTCGCATTATGGAAATCACCCGGTAGAGTTAATGTCTTTTCTAAGGTGTGTGTGTGATCTTGAAGGAAAGGCTGCAGCTACTTTGACTTTGATGTTATTAAATGTTCCTGCACCACACGCGCTTCATACCCATAATCCTCAGGATTACAAACAACACGAATTAACGCCTCATTTGCCTCATGTCACTAGAGCCAACAGCAGACAGTGTGTGTGTGTATGTGTGTAATTATTGTGATGGCCCTGTGTGTGTGTGTGTGTGTGTGTGTGTGTGTGTGTGTGTGTGTGTGTGTGTGTGTGTGTGTGTGTGTGTGTGTGTGTGTGTGTGTGTGTGTGTGTGTGTGTGTGTGTGTGTGTGTGTGTGTGTGTGTGTGTGTGTGTGTGTGTGTGTGTGTGTGTGTGTGTGTCAGTACAGTGTGACAGCCCAGACAGAGGCAGCCCTCACAGCTAGTCTTGGCTGCTCCATCACTCCATCACTCAACATCCATTCACACCAGATCAGTGGTGTGTTAGTAGACAGACTGTCAGGGGCCTGTCTCTTTTACTGTGACTGTAGCAGTCCCCTTGGAACAGTACTCTATATAGAGCCACCCTACATACTGTCTGCGTCCCACTCTATCCCCTACATAGTGCACTACTTTTGACCAGGGACCTTTATAGGGAATAGGGTGCCATTTGGGACACAGGCTTGTTCTTATTGTCCCAGAATCCTCCGCTATGCAGCTGAGCTTTGCACCGACTGGGAAGTTTAATTACTTTGTACCCTCTAGCTCTGTCTTATATCTCAAACTGAGTGTGGTGTTTGATACACTTGGTGTGTGTAGGTGGAGGGGCGGAGGACATGCCTAATGCACACGCACACATTCACGCATGAGTGGGAGCACACACACACACACACACACGCACGCACGCACGCACGCACGCACGCACGCACGCACGCACGCACGCACGCACGCACGCACACACACACACACACACACACACACACACACACACACACACACACACACACACACACACATATATGCACATACACACACACGAGAGAGCATGTGTACGTGTGCATACAAAACACACACACATACATACACGCATTCGAGAGCACATACACAAACTCCTTCCTCTCTTCCTCCTATTCCCTCCTCTACCTCACTCTTCCTCCTCCCTCCTCACTTCGCCTGGCAACCCACGCTGCAAAGCACTATTTATTTTCCTCCTCATTAACGCTCACAGCGTTTCCTGTTTGACACGTCCTTCCCTTTCATCCAGCTGAACCAGGGACACCGTCTATTGAAGTGATGTAGGTCAAAGTACAAGGCTCAACTAGCACCCTATTTCCTACTTAGTGCACTACTTTTGACCAGAGCCTCATGGGCTACAAGACGCATCCTAAAGGAACTGGGTTTCTTCCCTTCCTCTTCACCTTCAAGGTAAAGAACTGACTGGCTGGGAGGGACATTAGGTTGGACTACTTTCTGTCTTGAATAAGGTTCAAGGTAAGAACAGCCTGGCTGGGAGGGACATTAGGTTGGACTACTTTCTGTCTTGAATAAGGTTCAAGGTAAAGAACAGTCTGGCTGGGAGGAACATTAGGTTGGACTACTTTCTGTCTTGAATAAGGTTCAAGGTAAAGAACAGTCTGGCTGGGAGGGACATTAGGTTGGACTACTTTCTGTCTTGAATAAGGTTCAAGGTAAAGAACAGCCTGGCTGGGAGGGACATTAGGTTGGACTACTTTCTGTCTTGAATAAGGTTCAAGGTAAAGAACAGTCTGGCTGGGAGGGACATTAGGTTGGACTACTTTCTGTCTTGAATAAGGTTCAAGGTAAAGAACAGTCTGGCTGGGAGGAACATTAGGTTTGACTACTTTCTGTCTTGAATAAGGTTCAAGGTAAAGAACAGCCTGGCTGGGAGGGACATCAGGTTTGATTGATCAGACGGTAAGACACTGTTTTGCGTAATGTCTAGGGCCCCGAGTTTTTCCTGGAGTGACCATTTGAAGTATGAATGAGACCAACATAACACAATCCCCTGTATGTCTATGCCACCCACACAAGGATGTGTAAGAGTAAACACAAATGACAGTTTCCCTATTTTACATGCAGATATAAATGGAACCAAAAATGTTTCTTCAAAGGGTTATCCTATGGGGACAGCCAAAGAAACATTTTAGGCTCTGGATAGCTGCTAAGAGTCTAGCCAGTGGAGAAAGAGAGTCGGGAAAGAAGGAGAGAACAGACAGGTCTGTTTACAGCAGTAGTCATGGAGGAGGAGAGGAGAGAAAGGTCTGTTTACAGCAGTAGCTGTGGAGGAGAGGAGAGAAAGGTCTGTTTACAGCAGTAGTCATGGAGGAGGAGAGGAGAGAAAGGTCTGTTTACAGCAGTAGTCATGGAGGAGGAGAGGAGAGAAAGGTCTGTTTACAGCAGTAGCTGTGGAGGAGAGGAGAGAAAGGTCTGTTTACAGCAGTAGTCATGGAGGAGGAGAGGAGAGAAAGGTCTGTTTACAGCAGTAGTCATGGAGGAGGAGAGGAGAGAAAGGAGAATCACTGTAACTCCTCCATCTGCGCTCGTCCTCCCGGTATAAAACAACAACATAAACAGTCTCTCATTAATCACATTAGGATGGTTTTATCCTCAGTCTTTATTTGTTGCTTCTCTCTCTCTCTCCTCCTCTCTCTCTTCTTCTCTCTCCTCCTCTCTCTCTTCTTTCTCTCTCCTCCTCTCTCTCTTCTTTCTCTCTCCTCCTCTCTCTCTTCTTTCTCTCTCTTCTTTCTCTCTCTTCTTTCTCTCCCTTCTTTCTCTCTTCTTTCTCTCTCCTCCACTCTCTCTTCTTTCTCTCTCCTCCTATCTCTCTTCTTTCTCTCTCATTCTCTCTTCTTTCTCTCTCCTCCACTCTCTCTTCTTTCTCTCTCCTCCTATCTCTCTTCTTTCTCTCTCATTCTCTCTTCTTTCTCTCTCCTTCTCTCTCTCTTCTTTCTCTCTCCTCCTCTCTCTCTCTTCTTTCTCTCTCCTCCTCTCTCTCTTCTTTCTCTCTAATTCTCTCTTCTTTCTCTCTCCTCCTCTCTCTCTTCTTTCTCTCTCCTTCTCTCTCTCTTCTTTCTCTCTCCTCCTATCTCTCTTCTTTCTCTCTCATTCTCTCTTCTTTCTCTCTCCTCCTCTCTCTCTTCTTTCTCTCTCCTCCTCTCTCTCTTCTTTCTCTCTCCTCCTCTCTCTCTTCCTCTCTCCTTCTCTCATCTTTCTCTCTCCTCCTCTCTCTCTTCTTTCTCTCTCCTCTCTCTCTTCTTTCTCTCTCCTTCTCTCTCTTCTTTCTCTCTCCTTCTCTCTTCTTTCTCTCTCCTCCTCTCTCTCTTCTTTCTCTCTCCTTCTCTCTTCTTTCTCTCTCCTCCTCTCTCTCTTCTTTCTCTCTCCTCCTCTCTCTCTTCTTTCTCTCTCCTCCTCTCTCTCTTCTTTCTCTCTCCTTCTCTCTTCTTTCTCTCTCCTCCTCTCTCTCTTCTTTCTCTCTCCTTCTCTCTTCTTTCTCTCTCCTCCTCTCTCTCTTCTTTCTCTCTCCTCCTCTCTCTCTTCTTTCTCTCTCCTCCTCTCTCTCTTCTTTCTCTCTCCTCCTCTCTCTCTTCTTTCTCTATCCGTCTCTCTTCTTTCTCTCTCCTCCTCTCTCTCTTCTTTCTCTCTCCTTCTCTCTTCTTTCTCTCTCCTCCTCTCTCTCTTCTTTCTCTCTCCTTCTCTCTTCTTCCTCTCTCCTCTCTCTCTTCTTTCTCTCTCCTCCTCTCTCTCTTCTTTCTCTCTCCTCCTCTCTCTCTTCTTTCTCTCTTCTCCTCTCTCTCTTCTTTCTCTCTTCTCCTCTCTCTCTTCTTCATAACTGTGAGAGCAGTGAGAGCCTAGAGTGCCAGAATCTGGGTTTGTTTCTGATTTGTTGCAAGCTCAATAGAACATCTTGTTTCCTCATTACTTTGGGAGCTGTGTAGATGAATACTAAACCGTTGGTGTGGATGACTGGATTCACTATGTGCATACTGTTTTGGTGGTAGTTGGAATTTACACCACCAAATGTGACATTCAAACCGTGAAATAGCCCTTGTGAAACAGCCCTTGTGAAACAGCCCTTGTGACAACAGTCTTTGTGAAACAGCCCTTGTGAAACAGCCCTTGTGACAACAGACCTTGTGAAACAGCCCTTGTGAAACAGCCCTTGTGAAACAGCCCTTGTGACAACAGCCCTTGTGAAACAGGCCTTGTGAAACAGCCCTTGTGAAACAGCCCTTGTGAAACAGGCCTTGTGAAACAGCCCTTGTGAAACAGCCCTTGTGACAACAGCCCTTGTGACAACAGCACTTGTGAAACAGCCCTTGTGAAACAGGCCTTGTGAAACAGCCCTTGTGAAACAGCCCTTGTGAAACAGCCCTTGTGACAACAGCCCTTGTGAAACAGCCCTTGTGACAACAGCCCTTGTGAAACAGCCCCTGTGAAACAGCCCTTGTGACAACAGCCCTTGTGAAACAGCCCTTGTGAAACAGCCCTTGTGAAACAGCCCTTGTGACAACAGTACCTTCCACTGTTGTCTACAGCAGAGCCTCCTTCTGATTCTTATTCCGTTCTGAATGACATGTTCCTCACAGCCCGGGGCTCCCGTATCAAATCAGCTCTTCATTCTGACCCATCTAGAATATAGCCTGGTGTTAGCCCCAGATTACGGCCCTGCCGACAGTGGCCCGTCCCCTGGGCCTCCCCTCCCCTCCGGCCCCTCTCCCTGTTTCCGCCAGGGTCTATCATTTGGGGAATGAATGAGTGGGTGGGTGAGAGATGTGATTTGACGCTGCCGCCCCCAGCGTTTCCATTCTTTTCATTCTTCTACTGTCTTCCCCATTCAGAGAACGAGGTCCGACTCGTCGATTTCCCTCGAGCCACAAGCTTAGAGAGTTGTTGGCGACAGCCGGAGATATTGGTCTGTCTGTCGGGGAATGAAAGCTGTTTGATGTGACGCGGCCCTCTCAGTGATGAAATGTGGTGCTTCTCATCCTTACTTAATGTAGATGCTTCTTCCGTCCTCATTATCTCCACGATAAGACACATTCTTTCCTAAGCCCTTTTAGTAACACAAGGAGTAATTGAAATGAGAAAGTGTTTGTTTTTTGCCAACTTGGACAGTCCCCAAATAGTTTTTGCCTCATGCACTAACCAGCCATTATTAAAATGTGCTATAAAACAGTCTTGTAGTTCCCCCTGGGGCGGTGTCAGTCTTTTAACAAACATTAGTCATTAGTTAAAATAACGTACCTCGTCATGGCATAAAGATTTTACAGTTGTATTCCCAAAATTGCATTCAAGCTGTAAAATGTCCCTTCTCTTGAAATATGTCTGGATGGATTGTCTGCCGTTAGCTCACATTAAGACATTTGTATTACCAACAGTCCTCATGTTGGCAGTCGGTGTAGACTTCCTAGGAAAGGAAAACATGCAACCCCCTTTACCTCGAACGTGGGCGTGAAGCAGAAGTTTGGCGTGGAGAAGGACGGATGAGAGGAGGGATGAGTGGAAGGTTAGAACGGACAGCGTTCGTTCTTCTGCCTTGGTGTGATTCATGCTCGGCAGCCTTGTCGGCTTCATCCCGTATTCACAAACTCATGATCTACGGCGGCTGTCTGATCCGTCTCCGGTGCCGCTCTCCGTGTACCCCCCGTCGCTACATTTGAACACTTTATTGTGTTTGGTCCCCAAGGAGCCCCAGGAATCGGGTTTGGAAAGGAGAGGGGTTGTAAATCATGAGATTCATCCTCACACACACACACACACACTCACCTTGATACCTTGAACCTAGTAGTGCACTTTCCATAGACAGACATACACGCTCAGTCAAGATATGGGTATGATGGGTATTATGTTATGATGGGTATTATGTTATGATGGGTATGGGTTGATGGGTATTATGGGTATTATGTTGGGTGTGATGGGTATTATGGGTATTATATTATGATGGGTATTATGTTATGATGGGGTGATGGGTATTATGTTATGGGTATTATGGGTATTATGTTATGATGTATTATGGGTATTATGTTTGATGTATTATGGGTATTATGTTATGATGTGTATTATGGGTATTGTGTTATGATGGGTATTATGGGTATTATGTTATGATGGGTATTATGGGTATTATGTTATGATGGGTATTATGTTATGATGGGTATTATGTTATGATGTGTATTATGTTATGATGTGTATTATGGGTATTATGGGTATTATGTTATGATGTGTATTATGGGTATTATGGGTATTATGTTATGATGTGTATTATGGGTATTATGTTATGATGTGTATTATGGGTATTATGTTATGATGGGTATTATGGGTATTATGGGTATTATGTTATGATGTGTATTATGGGTATTATGTTATGATGTGTATTATGGGTATTATGTTATGATGGGTATTATGTTATGATGGGTATTATGGGTATTATGTTATGATGTGTATTATGGGTATTATGTTATGATGTGTATTATGGGTATTATGTTATGATGGGTATTATGGGTATTATGTTATGATGTGTATTATGGGTATTATGTTATGATGGGTATTATGTTATGATGGGTATTATGTTATGATGTGTATTATGGGTATTATGTTATGATGGGTATTATGTTATGATGTGTATTATGGGTATTATGTTATGATGTGTATTATGGGTATTATGTTATGATGGGTATTATGTTATGATGGGTATTATGGGTATTATGTTATGATGGGTATTATGTTATGATGGGTATTATGTTATGATGGGTATTATGTGTATTATGTTATGATGGGTATTATGGGTATTATGTTATGATGGGTATTATGTTATGATGTGTATTATGGGTATTATGTTATGATGGGTATTATGTTATGATGGGTATTATGTTATGATGTGTATTATGTTATGATGTGTATTATGTTATGATGGGTATTATGTTATGATGGGTATTATGGGTATTATGTTATGATGGGTATTATGTTATGATGGGTATTATGTGTATTATGTTATGATGGGTATTATGTTATGATGGGTATTATGTGTATTATGTTATGATGGGTATTATGTTATGATGGGTATTATGTGTATTATGTTATGATGGGTATTATGTTATGATGTGTATTATGGGTATTATGTTATGATGGGTATTATGTGTATTATGTTATGATGTGTATTATGTGTATTATGTTATGATGGGTATTATGTGTATTATGTTATGATGGGTATTATGTTATGATGGGTATTATGTGTATTATGTTATGATGGGTATTATGGGTATTATGTTATGATGGGTATTATGTGTATTATGTTATGATGGGTATTATGTTATGATGGGTATTATGTTATGATGGGTATTATGTTATGATGGGTATTATGTTATGATGGGTATTATGTTATGATGGGTATTATGTTATGATGGGTATTATGTTATGATAGTGTGATGTGTATTATGTTATGATGGGTATTATGTTATGATGGGTATTATGTTATGATGGGTGTGATGTGTATTATGTTATGATGTGTATTATGTTATGATGTGTATTATGTTATGATGTGTATTATGGGTATTATGTTATGATAGGGTGATGTGTATTATGTTATGATGGGTGTGATGGTATTATGTTATGATGGGTATTATGTTATGATGGGTATTATGTTATGATGGGTATTATGTTATGATGGGTATTATGTTATGATGGGTATTATGTTATGATGGGTATTATGTTATGATGGGTATTATGTTATGATGGGTATTATGTTATGATGGGTATTATGTTATGATGGGTATTATGTTATGATAGTATGATGGGTATTATGGGTATTATGGTTAAATCAAATCAAATTGATTTATATAGCCCTTCTTACATCAGCGTTTTATGCAACATTATCGGCAAGTAACTTGATGCCTACTGGGCCAAAGCCCTTTAGATTTGTTAAACAGGAGTGACGAGTATGTGGATATCAAATCAAATCAAATGTATTCATAAAGCCCTTCTTACATCAGCTGATATATCAAAGTTTGGTACAGAAACCCAGCCTAAAACCCCAAACAGCAAGCCATGCAGGTGTAGAAGCACGGTGGCTAGGAAAAACTCCCTAGAAAGGCCAGAACCTAGGAAGAAACCTAGAGAGGAACCAGGCTATGAGGGGTGGCCAGTCCTCTTCTGCCGGGTGGAGATTATAACAGAACATGGCCAAGATGTTCAAATGTTCATAGATGACCAGCAAGGTCAAATAATAATAATCACAGTAGTTGTCGAGGGTGCAGCAAGTCAGCACCTCAGGAGTAGATGTCAGTTGACTTTTCATAACCGATCATTGAGAGTTTCTCTACCACTCCTGCTGTCTCTAGAGAGTTGAAAACAGCAGGTCTTGGACAGGTCGCACGTCCAGTGAACAAGTCAGGGTTCCATAGCTGCAGGCAGAACAGTTGAAACTGGAGCAGCAGCACGGCCAGGTGGACTGGGGACAGCAAGGAGTCATCATGCCAGGTAGTCCTGAGGCATGGTCCTAGGGCTCAAGTCCTCCGAGAGAGAGAAAGAAAGAGAGAAAGAGAGAATTAGAGAGAGCATACTTAAATTCACACAGGACACCGGATAAGACAGGAGAAGTACCTCAGATATAACAGACTGACCCTAGCCCCCGACACATAAACTACTGCAGCATAAATACTGGAGGCTGAGACATGAGGGGTCAGGAGACACTGTGGCCCCATCCGATGATACCACCGGACAGGGCCAAACAGGCAGGATATAACCCCACCCACTTTGCCAAAGCAGAGCCCCCACACCAATAGAGGGATACCTTCAACCACCAACTTACCATCCTGAGACAAGGCTGAATATAGCCCAGGGGGGTCAGTGACTCAACCCACTCAAGTGACGCACCCCTCCTAGGGACGGCATGGAAGAGCACCAGTAAGCCAGTGACTCAGCCCCTGTAATAGGGTTAGAGGCAGAGAATCCCAGTGGAGAGATGGGAACCGGCCAGGCAGAGACAGCAAGGGTGGTTCGGTGCTCCAGAGCCTTTCCATTCACCTTCACACTCCTGGGCCAGACTACACTCAATCATATGACCCACTGAAGAGATCAGTCTTCAGTAAAGACTTAAAGGTTGAGACCGAGTCTGCTTCTCTCACATGGGTTATGGTGGTTGTGTTGGTATGATGGGTATTATGGTTATTATGGGTATTATGGTATTATAGGTATTATGTTATGATGGTATTATGGTTTGATGGGTATTATAGGTATTATGGTTTGATGGATGGTGGGTATTATGGTTATGATGGTATTATGGTTATGATGGTATTATGGGTATTATGGTTATGATGGTATGGTGGGTATTATGGTTATGATGGTATTATGGTTATGATGGTATTATGGGTATTATGGGTATTATGGTTATGATGGTATTATGGTTATGATGGTATTATGGGTATTATGGGTATGATGGTATGGTGGGTATTATGGTTATGATGGTATTATGGTTATGATGGTATTATGGGTATTATGGTTATGATGGTATTATGGTTATGATGGTATTATGGGTATTATGGGTATTATGGTTATGATGGTATTATGGTTATGATGGTATTATGGGTATTATGGGTATGATGGTATGGTGGGTATTATGGTTATGATGGTATTATGGGTATTATGGGTATTATGGTTATGATGGTATTATGGGTATTATGGTTATGATGGTATTATGGTTATGATGGTATTATGGGTATTATGGTTATGATGGTATTATGCTTATGATGGTATGATGGGTATTATGGGTATTATGGTTATGATGGTATTATGGGTATTATGGTTATGATGGTATTATGGGTATTATGGTTATGATGGTATTATGCTTATGATGGTATGATGGGTATTATGGGTGTTATGGTATGATGGGCATTATGGGTATTATGGTTATGATGGGTATTATGGGTATTATGGTATGATGGTATGATGGGTATTATATTATGATGATATGACGGGTATTCTGGGTATTATGGTATGATGGTATTATGTTATGATGATATGACGGGTATTATGGGTATTATGGGTATTCTGGGTATTATGTTATGATGGGTATTCTGGGTATTATGTTATGATGATATGACGGGTATTATGGGTATTATGGGTATTATGTTATGATGGGTATTCTGGGTATTATGGTTATGATGGTATGATGGTATGATGGTATTATGTTTATGATGGTATGACTGGTATTATGGTATTATCGGTATTATAGGTATTATGGGTATTATGGTTATGATGGGTATTCTGGGTATTATGGTTATGATGGTAATATAATAATAATAATGATGGTATGATGGGTATTATGGGTATTATGGTATGATGGGCATTATGGGTATTATGGTTATGATGGGTGATGATGGGTATTATGGGTATGATGGTATGATGGTATTATGGTTATAAGGGTATTATGGGTATTATGGGCATGATGAGTATGATGGGTATTATGGTTATGATGGGTATGATGGTTATGATGGGTATTATGGGTA
>NW_025750219.1:0-20185 GCF_021184085.1 Oncorhynchus gorbuscha | reverse complement strand
TCTCTCTTCATCTCTCCATTCTCTTCATCTCTCTATATGTCTCTTCTCTCTCTCTCCATCTCTTCCATAGCTCTGTCCCTCGCTCTCTTCATATCTCCATCTGTCTCTCTTCTCCATCTCTCCATCACACTGTCTCTCACTATTCATCTCTTCATCATCTATTCATTTCTCTCCTCATCTCTCATCTTCTCTCTCATCTCCATCTCCCTCTCTCTCTCTCCTCTCCTCTCTCTCTCTCTCTCTCTCTCTCTCTCTCTCTCTCTCTCTCTCTCTCTCACTCTTCTCTTAATCTCTCCATCCTTTGATCTGATAGCTTAGCCTCATGTACTGCATTCTTCGATAAGATATTAGATCCAGAAAACAAACAAGAAAACAAATCAAACATGCAAATAACTCACGTCCCATCTTCATTACTCCTATAGAACAATTACAAAGGGTCTGACTTCCCAAAGAAGTCCTTCTTGTCCAATTTGTGGGCAATAGAACTGCATGGTGGCAACTTCCTGGAGGAAAAGAGGGATGTGAAGAGAGAGATAGAGAGAGGGAGGGAGATATGGAAAGATATAGGGAGAGATATGAGGGACAGAGGGACAGAGAGAGAGAAGGACAGAGAGAGAGGGACAGAGAGAGAGAGAGAAAGAAAGAGAGAAAGAGACAGGGCGAGAGAGAGAGAGACAAGATGAGAGAGAGAGAGAGAGAGAGAGAGAGAGAGAGAGGGAGAGAGAGAGAGAGAGAGAGAGGGACAGAGAGAGAGGGACAGAGAGAGAGAGGGACACAGAGAGGGACAGAGAGAGAGAGAGGGACAGAGAGAGAGAGGGACAGAGACACAGAGAGGGGGAGATATGGAAAGACAGATGGAGAGAGAGAGAGAGAGAGAGAGAGAGAGAGAGAGAGAGAGAGAGAGAGAGAGAGAGAGAGAGAGAGAGAGAGAGAGAGAGAGAGGCAGAGAGAGAGAGAGAGAGAGAGAGAGAGAGAGAGAGAGAGAGAAGAGAGAGAGAGAGAGAGGAGAGAGAGAGAGAGAGAGAGAGAGAGAGACGAGAGAGAGAGAGAGAGAGAGACAGGGCGAGAGAGAGACAGGGCGAGAGAGAGAGGCGAGAGAGAGAGAGAGAGAGAAGAGAGACGAGAGGCGAGAGAGAGAGAGAAGAGAGCAGGCAGAGGCGAGAGAGAGGGCGAGAGAGAAAGAGACAGGGCGAGAGAGAGGGCGAGAGAGAAAGAGACAGGGCGAGAGAGAGGGCCAGGAGAGAAAGACAGGCGAGAGAGAGGGCGAGAAGAAAGAGACAGGCGCAGGGGAGAGAAAGAGAGAAAGAGACAGGAGAAGCAGAGAGAGAAGAGAGAGAGACAGGGCGAGAGAGAGAGAGAGAGACAGGGCGAGAGAGAGAGAGAGAGAGAGAAGGTAGAAAGAAAGTGGAAACAGAGGGGACAGTTACACAGTAAATCCCAATCGGATGACCAAGCCCTGTTTACTAGCTGTTGTGTTTTTAATGGTGCCTTGTGCCGTAATATAAAAGCACTGAATCACCAAATAAACCCAAGGCATGGTCTGCATCCTGATAAGCAACACATCACAGCAGCACCGTACACAGCCAGTGAGCCCGATTTTCAAACCTAATGAAAGAACATATATATTAATAATCATTATGTTCTGGCATTCAAAACATGAAGTCTCGAAAAGCAAAGTAAAAAATGTCATGTGCACCTGTGAATATAGAGCTAAAATAAACTGCTCAAGAGTCCAAACAAAATGGGGCTGTAAATGAAATGCGGTTTAGCTAGAAATGAGCTGTATCCAAGTGTGTGTAGAGGAAGTGATTTATTTATTTTTAGTTCAGCTTAATGAATATTAAACACCTGGTGTTGTTTTCACAATCACACTCATGCAGTCAGCATTTCACTGCTCACTCACCACTTGAATGAGTCAATGGCTTAGGATTCGATAGTACCTAAATACCTATAGTAATTCAATACTTTTGCCCAAGGCCCATAGGGAAACCAACACCTGGTCTAAAAGTAGTGCACTGATGAAATAGTTGGAACAGCCAGAAGAGTAAATACTGCTGGAACAGCCAGAAGAGTAAAGGCTGCTGGAACAGCCAGAGGAGTTAAGGCTGTTGGAACAGCCAGAAGTGTTCAGGCTGTTGGAACAGCCAGAAGAGTAAAGGCTGCTGGAACAGCCAGAAGTGTTCAGGCTGTTGGAACAGCCAGAAGTGTTCAGGCTGTTGGAACAGCCAGAAAGTAAAGGCTGTTGGAACAGCCAGAAGAGTTAAAGCTGTTGGAACAGCCAGAGAGCAAGGCTGTTGGAACAGCCAGAAGAGTAAAGGCTGTTGGAACAGCCAGAAGAGCTAAAGCTGTTGGAACAGCCAGAGGGTTAAGGCTGTTGGGCCAGAGGAGTTAAGGCTGTTGGAACAGCCAGAAGTGTTCAGGCTGTTGGAACAGCCAGAGAGTAAGGCTGTTGGAACAGCCAGAGGAGTTAAGGCTGCTGGAACAGCCAGAGAGTTAAAGCTGTTGAACAGCCAGAGGAGTTAAGGCTGTTGGAACAGCCAGGGGACTTAAGGCCGTTGGAACAGCCAGAGAGTACAGGCTGTTGGAACAGCCAGAAGAGTTAAAGCTGTTGGAACAGCCAGAAGAGTACAGCTGTTGGAACAGCCAGAAGAGTTAAAGCTGTTGGAACAGCCAGAGGACTTACATTAGCTGCTGGAACAGCCAGAGGAGTTAAGGCTGTTGGAATAGCTGCAGAATAACTACAATTATACATTGTAGAATAACAGAGGACATCAAAACTGAAATAACACATATGGAAACATGTAGTAACCAAAAAGAAAGTGCTGAACAAATCAAAATATATTTTATATTTTGGAGTGCTACTTCAGATGACCTGCTCCATTAATCCCCCAACCTCAACCCAATTGAGATGGTTTGGGATGAGTTGACCGCAGGTGAAGAAAAAGCAAGAAGTGCTCAACATATGTGGGAACTCCTTCAAGACTGTTGGAAAAGCATTCCAGATGAAGCTGGTTGAGAGAATGCCAAGAGTGTTCAAAGCTGTCAAGGCATTCAGGGTTCTTTTTAGGTAAGGGAAAATCAAGTCTAAAATTTAAAAGTGAAAATTACAAACGTCAGACCCGGACACCACACAGACAAGGACACACACACGTTCTATGTTCATCACTCTCTCTGTCTGCAACCCTTTTAGTGCGTTGAGCTCGAGGGTTGGAGGTACGTGTTCTGTTGGCTAGAGGATACCAGGTACCGTACATAAGTGCCTCTGAATTGCAGTACAGTATAGTATAATACAGCATAGTAGAGTACAGTACAGTATAATACAGCATAGTAGACAGTACAGTACAGTATAATACAGCATAGTAGAGTAGAGTACAGTATAATACAGCATAGTAGAGTAGAGTACAGTACAGTATAATACAGCATAGTAGAGTACAGTACAGTATAATACAGCATAGTAGAGTACAGTACAGTACAGTATAATACAGCATAGTAGAGTAGAGTACAGTATAATACAGTACAGTAAATAGATAGTAGAGTACAGTACAGTATAATACAGCATAGTGTAGAGTAGAGTATAATACAGCATAGTAATACAGCATAGTAGAGTAGAGTACAGTATAGTATAATACATTATAGTACAGTACAGTATAGTACAGTATAGCACAGTAGAGTACAGTATAGTATAATACAGCAGAGCAGAGTATTGTATAATACAGTACAGTATAATATAGTACAGTACAGCATATTTAATACAGTATAATATAGTATAGTACAGTATAGTTTAATACAGTACAATATAGTATAGTACAGTATAGTTTAATACAGTACAGTATAATATAGTACAGTATAGTATAGTTTAATACAGTATAATATAGTATAGTAAAGTATAGTTTAATACAGTATAATATAGTATAGTACAGTACAGTATAGTTTAATGCAGTATAATATAGTATAGTACAGTATAGTTTAATACAGTACAGTATAATATAGTATAGTACATTATAGTATAATACAGTACAGTATAATATAGTATGGTACAGTATAGTTTAATACAGTATAATATAGTATAGTACAGTATAGTATAATACAGCACAGTATAATATAGTATAGTACAGTATAGTATAATATAGTATAGTACAGTATAGTATAATACAGTACAGTATAATAATATAGTATACTACAGTATAGTATAATACAGTACAGTATAATATAGCATAGTACAGTATAATACAGTGCAGTATAATATAGTATAGTACAGCATATTTTAATACAGTATAATATAGTATAGTACAGTATAATACAGTACAGTATAATATAGTATAGTACAGCATATTTTAATACAGTATAATATAGTATAGTACAGTATTGTTTAATACAGTATACTATAGTATAGTACAGTATAGTTTAATGCAGTATAATATAGTATAGTGCGGTATAGTTTATTACAGTACAGTATAATATAGTATAGTACATTATAGTATAATGCAGTACAGTATAATATAGTATGGTACAGTATAATTTAATACAGTATAATATAGCATAGTACAGTATAGTATAATGCAGTATAATATAGTTTAGTACAGTATAGTTTAATACAGTATAATATAGTATAGTACAGTATAATATAGTATAGTATAATACAGTATAATATAGTATAGTACATTATAGTATAATACAGTACAGTATAATATAGTATAGTACAGTATAGTATAATACAGTCTAATATAGTATAGTACAGTATAGTTTAATACAGTATAATATAGTATAGTACATTATAGTATAATACAGTACAGTATAACATAGTATAGTACAGTATAGTTTAATACAGTATACTTGTCACGCCTTGGTCTTAGTGTTTTGTGTTTTCGTTGATTGTTTGGTCAGGCCAGGGTGTGACATGGGTTTGTTTTGTTGTATTTCGTATTGGGGTTTTGTGGTTATTGGGATTGCGGCTGAGTAGGGGTGTTGTATGGGCTTGGCTGCCTGAGGCGTTCTCAATCAGAGTCAGGTGATTCTCGTTGTCTCTGATTGGGAACCGTATTTAGGTAGCCTGGGTTTCACTGTGTATTTCGTGGGTGATTGTTCCTGTCTCTGTGTAGTTTCACCAGATAGGCTGTAATTAGATTTCACGTTCCGTTTGTTGTTTTGTATTTTGTATAAGTTATTTAATGTATCGCGATCCTTCATTAAAGATCATGAGTAACCACCACGCTGCATTTCGGTCCGACTCTCTTTCTACAAACGAAGAACACTGTTACAATACTATAGTATAGTACAGTATAGTATAATACAGTATAATATAGTTTAGTATAGTATAATACAGTACAGTATACTATATTATAGTACAGTATAGTATAATACAGAACAGTATAATATAGTATAGTACAGTATAGTTTAATACAGTATAATATAGTATAGTACAGTACAGCTTAATACAGTATAATATAGTATAGTGCAGTATAGTATAATACAGTACAGTATAATATAGTATAGTACAGTATAGTATAATACAATACAGTATAATATAGTATAGTACAGCATAGTTTAATACAGTATAATATAGTATAGTACAGTATATTTTAATGCAGTATAATACAGTATAGTACATTATAGTATAATACAGTACAGTATAATATAGTATAGTACAGTATAGTTTAATGCAGTATAATTTACTATAGTACAGTATAGTTTAATACAGCACAGTATAATATAGTATAGTACATTATAGTATAATACAGTACAGTATAATATAGTATTGTACAGTATAGTATAATACAGTATAATATAGTATAGTACATTATAGTATACTACAGTACAGTATAATATAGTATAGTGCAGTATAGTATAATACAGTATAATATAGTATAGTACATTATAGTATACTATAGTACAGTATAATATAGTATAGTGCAGTATAGTTTAATAAAGTATAATATAGTACAGTACAGTATAGTATAATACAGTGTAGTATAATATAATTTAGTACAGTATAGTTTAATATTGTACAGTATAATATAGTACAGTATAGTATAATACAGTACAGTGTAATATAGTATAGTACAGTATAGTATAATACAGTACATTTTAATATAGTATAGTACGGTATAGTATAATACAGTATAATATAATATAGTACAGTACAGGGGATGAGACAGCAGCATATCGATAGATATAAATGGAAGCCCTATTTTCACCAAGTTGTAATTTATTCCTGTGTGGACAAAACCATTTTCTTCTCTCTAAAGTGTAACCAATAGCCATTAGGTCTATGTCACATGCGTGATTGTGTGGGTGCTGTCGAGGCCTGAACACATTCTCTCTAGCGATCCCAATTAATTGATTTATTCAGGCCAGGCTAGTGATGGGTGCTCTTGGGCCTGAACACATTGGCTCTATCGATCCTCATGACCCACATTACTCACAGTACATCCTCTGACCTAACCCCTCGAACCACCACACTGCTCCAGGCCTTGGACAACAGCTCACAACTGGGCTTGCAGACCTGGTTCAAATAGCATCTGTTTCCTTTAGCTGCCGTTGATTGAGTTTGACTTGCACAATGGAACCAACAAAAGAGATTCTATTTGAATTCAGGTATGTCTTGGCCAGCAGCCCACAACTCTAACTGGGCTATAACCTTTATATGTTCAAAGCACAGACCCTAGGCTATGTTCCAATATCCACACTAGCATGCCACTTAGAATGTATACTCAATACAGTACACTGCTATATTACCCATTTGCTAGTAATATGAATTTTTGGAACAGTGCCTGGGAGAGAATAGCTGGTGGATGTAATATTGTAGAATTCAATTTAATACCTCTTGTGTAGCAAACCGAGTAGCTCTAAATGACATTTAACATTTACATTTAAGTCATTTAGCAGACGCTCTTATCCAGAGCGACTTACAAATTGGTGCATTCACCTTATGACATCCAGTGGAACAGTCACTTTACAATAGTGCATCTAAATCTTAAAGGGGGGGGGAAGAGGGAATACTTATCCTATCCTAGGTATTCCTTAAAGAGGTGGGGTTTCAGGTGTCTCCGGAAGGTGGTGATTGACTCCGCTGTCCTGGCGTCGTGAGGGAGTTTGTTCCACCATTGGGGGGCCAGAGCAGCGAACAGTTTTGACTGGGCTGAGTGGGAGCCGTACTTCCTCAGTGGTAGGGAGGCGAGCAGGCCAGAGGTGGATGAACGCAGTGCCCTTGTTTGGGTGTAGGGCCTGATCAGAGCCTGGAGGTACTGAGGTGCCGTTCCCCCTCACAGCTCCGTAGGCAAGCACCATGGTCTTGTAGCGGATGCGAGCTTCAACTGGAAGCCAGTGGAGAGAACGGAGGAGCGGGGTGACGTGAGAGAACTTGGGAAGGTTGAACACCAGACGGGCTGCGGCGTTCTGGATGAGTTGAAGGGGTTTAATGGCACAGGCAGGGAGCCCAGCCAACAGCGAGTTGCAGTAATCCAGACGGGAGATGACAAGTGCCTGGATTAGGACCTGCGCCGCTTCCTGTGTGAGGCAGGGTCGTACTCTGCGGATGTTGTAGAGCATGAACCTACAGGAACGGGCCACCGCCTTGATGTTGGTTGAGAACGACAGGGTGTTGTCCAGGATCACACCAAGGTTCTTAGCGCTCTGGGAGGAGGACACAATGGAGTTGTCAACCGTGATGGCGAGATCATGGAACGGGCAGTCCTTCCCGGGAGGAAGAGCAGCTCCGTCTTGCCGAGGTTCAGCTTGAGGTGGTGATCCGTCATCCACACTGATATGTCTGCCAGACATGCAGAGATGCGATTCGCCACCTGGTCGTCAGAAGGGGGAAAGGAGAAGATTAGTTGTGTGTCGTCTGCATAGCAATGATAGGAGAGACCATGTGAGGTTATGACAGAGCCAAGTGACTTGGTGTATAGCGAGAATAGGAGAGGGCCTAGAACAGAGTCCTGGGGGACACCAGTGGTGAGAGCGCGTGGTGAGGAGACAGATTCTCGCCACGCCACCTGGTAGGAGCGACCTGTCAGGTAGGACGCAATCCAAGCGTGAGCCGCGCCGGAGATGCCCAACTCGGAGAGGGTGGAGAGGAGGATCTGATGGTTCACAGTATCGAAGGCAGCCGATAGATCTAGAAGGATGAGAGCAGAGGAGAGAGAGTTAGCTTTAGCAGTGCGGAGCGCCTCCGTGATACAGAGGAGAGCAGTCTCAGTTGAATGACTAGTCTTGAAACCTGACTGATTTGGATCAAGAAGGTCATTCAGAGAGAGATAGCGGGAGAGCTGGCCAAGGACGGCACGTTCAAGAGTTTTGGAGAGAAAAGAAAGAAGGGATACTGGTCTGTAATTGTGACATCGGAGGGATCGAGTGTAGGTTTTTTCAGAAGGGGTGCAACTCTCGCTCTCTTGAAGATGGAAGGGACGTAGCCAGCGGTCAGTGATGAGTTGATGAGCGAGGTGAGGTAAGGGAGGAGGTCTCCGGAAATGGTCTGGAGAAGAGGGGAGGGGATAGGGTCAAGCGGGCAGGTTGTTGGGCGGCCGGCCGTCACAAGACGCGAGATTTCATCTGGAGAGAGAGGGGAGAAAGAGGTCAGAGCACAGGGTAGGGCAGTGTGAGCAGAACCAGCGGTGTCGTTTGACTTAGCAAACGAGGATCGGATGTCGTCGACCTTCTTTTCAAAATGGTTGACGAAGTCGTCTGCAGAGAGGGAGGAGGGGGGAGGAGGATTCAGGAGGGAGGAGAAGGTGGCAAAGAGCTTCCTAGGGTTAGAGGCAGATGCTTGGAATTTAGCGTGGTAGAAAGTGGCTTTAGCAGCAGAGACAGAGGAGGAAAATGTAGAGAGGAGGGAGTGAAAGGATGCCAGGTCCGCAGGGAGGCGAGTTTTCCTCCATTTCCGCTCGGCTGCCCGGAGCCCTGTTCTGTGAGCTCGCAATGAGTCATCGAGCCACGGAGCGGGAGGGGAGGACCGAGCCGGCCTGGAGGATAGGGGACATAGAGAGTCAAAGGATGCAGAGAGGGAGGAGAGGAGGGTTGAGGAGGCAGAATCAGGAGATAGGTTGGAGAAGGTTTGAGCGGAGGGAAGAGATGATAGGATGGAAGAGGAGAGAGTAGCGGGGAGAGAGAGCGAAGGTTGGGACGGCGCGATACCATCCGAGTAGGGGCAGTGTGGGAGGTGTTGGATGAGAGCAAGAGGGAAAAGGATACAAGGTAGTGGTCGGAGACTTGGAGGGGAGTTGCAATGAGGTTAGTGGAAGAACAGCATCTAGTAAAGATGAGGTCGAGCGTATTGCCTGCCTTGTGAGTAGGGGGGAGGGTGAGAGGGTGAGGTCAAAAGAGGAGAGGAGTGGAAAGAAGGAGGCAGAGAGGAATGAGTCAAAGGTAGACGTGGGGAGGTTAAAGTCGCCCAGAACTGTGAGAGGTGAGCCGTCCTCAGGAAAGGAGCTTATCAAGGCATCAAGCTCATTGATGAACTCTCCGAGGGAACCTGGAGGGCGATAAATGATAAGGATGTTAAGCTTGAAAGGGCTGGTAACTGTGACAGCATGGAATTCAAAGGAGGCGATAGACAGATGGGTAAGGGGAGAAAGAGAGAATGACCACTTGGGAGAGATGAGGATCCCGGTGCCACCACCCCGCTGACCAGAAGCTCTCGGGTGTGCGAGAACACGTGGGCGGACGAAGAGAGAGCAGTAGGAGTAGCAGTGTTGTCTGTGGTGATCCATGTTTCCGTTAGTGCCAAGAAGTCGAGGGACTGGAGGGAGGCATAGGCTGAGATGAACTCTGCCTTGTTGACCGCAGATCGGCAATTCCAGAGGCTACCGGAGACCTGGAACTCCACGTGGGTCGTGCGCGCTGGGACCACCAGATTAGGGTGGCCGCGGCCACGCGGTGTGGAGCGTTTGTATGGTCTGTGCAGAGAGGAGAGAACAGGGATAAACAGACACATAGTTAACAGGCTACAGAAGAGGCTACGCTAATGCAAAGGGGATTGGAATGACAAGTGGACTACACGTCTCGAATGTTCAGAAAGTTAAGCTACGTAGCAAGAATCTTATTGACTAATCTTATTGACTAATCTTATTGACTAAAATGATTAAAATGATACAGTACTGCTGAAGTAGGCTAGCTGGCAGTGGGTGCGTTGTTGACACTACACTAATGACCTCTGTAATATCCCATCAACACAGTTGGAAATAAAATACATGGTTGGTTTGAAGGAGAGAGAAAAATGCATTGCTGATTACAACTGTGGTGACTAAATGGATGGCAGCTGCTGTATTGCTGTTTTCTATTCGGACATAATCACTCTACGAGTTATCTTGGTCTTATTTATCTTTGTCTCTGTCAAAAGATGTTGCTTTTCTGTCTTAAGATAATAGAAGGAAGTGACAGATATTGAGGTTGTCTTATTTGTGTCGTCCGGCTGTATCTGAAGCAAAACAAGATGGCCGCCTGTTGTATGACTCAGCAAATACAAATATGGAACCATCACTTGACACCTGATACACCACCATACTTTATTACTGACACCAGGACCTTGTCAAGACTCATATCCCAGTCTTCAGTACTTAAGATACTCACAGTAAAATGTTATTTTTTTTCTCACTGAATAAAAACAATTGTTCACAACAAAAACAACAAAGAAACAAAGTAGCTTGAAGAAATAATTGGTCAATAACCACGTACAGCATATTGTAACTAACCAGTAATCTCCGCACCCAGAAACAAATCAACTATTGAGACGTTCATCAGAGACTGCTAACCAGTGGGCTCTGCCAGCTGGCTGTAAAGGCACCATATCAGACACGACCTGGTATTAACCAACATTATGCTGATAGGCTGGTAGAGCTTGCCATTAGCTACGGATAACACATCATCACCAGTCAGTCAGTTAGGCTGCTGCGCTCTTTACCTCTGGATGGGAGACAACAGAGTGAGAACAGCCATCCTACGAGTTATCCCATTGGTAGTTTGGGGACCAGAAGACTGTGGGAACAGCCATGCTACAGGATTTCCCATTGGTAGTTTGGGGACCAGAAGACTGTGGGAACAGCCATGCTACAGGATTTCCCATTGGTAGTTTGGGGACCAGAAGACTGTGGGAACAGCCATGCTACAGGATTTCCCATTGGGGGTTTGGGAACCAGAAGACTGTGGGAACAGCCATGCTACAGGATTTCCCATTGGGGGTTTGGGAACCAGAAGACTGTGGGAACAGCCATCCCCATTGGTAGTTTGGGGACGAAGAATGTTATCCCATTGGTAGTTTGGGGACCAGAAGACTGTGGGAACAGCCATGCTACAGGATTTCCCATTGGTAGTTTGGGGACCAGAAGACTGTGGGAACAGCCATGCTACAGGATTTCCCATTGGTAGTTTGGGGACCAGAAGACTGTGGGAACAGCCATGCTACAGGATTTCCCATTGGTAGTTTGGGGACCAGAAGACTGTGGGAACAGCCATGCTACAGGATTTCCCATTGGTAGTTTGGGGACCAGAAGACTGTGGGAACAGCCATGCTACAGGATTTCCCATTGGGGGTTTGGGAACCAGAAGACTGTGGGAACAGCCATCCTACGAGTTATCCCATTGGTAGTTTGGGGACCAGAAGACTGTGGGAACAGCCATGCTACAGGATTTCCCATTGGGGGTTTGGGGACCAGAAGACTGTGGAAACAGCCATCCTACGAGTTATCCCATTGGTAGTTTGGGGACCAGAAGACTGTGGGAACAGCCATGCTACAGGATTTCCCATTGGTAGTTTGGGGACCAGAAGACTGTGGGAACAGCCATGCTACAGGATTTCCCATTGGGGGTTTGGGGACCAGAGGAGGATTAGTCTGGGGCACCGTAGACCGGCAGCCATATTTGTGGTAGAAATTAGATGTAAAAATGTCCATTCAATTTCAATGGCCCTTTATAGTGGGAAGTGGGCCTTGTTCCCCTACCTCCCCTCTCCCTTGTCCTCTTCCTCCTCTATTTCCCCTCGTTCCCCTCGCTCCTCCCTCTCTCCCCTTGCTCCTCTCTCTCCCTCCTTGCTTTTCTCTCCCATTTCTTTCCCCTCACTCCTGTCTTCCCCCTCTCTCCCCTTGATGCTCTCGCTCCTCTCTTCACCCTCCTCGCCTTCCTCCTCTCCCCCCTTCCCTCTCTCCCCTTTCCCTCTCTACTCCCTCTTTCTCCTTGCTCCTCTCTCCCTTTGCTCCTCTCTCCCCACTCTCTCCCCTTGTTCCTCTCTTCTCTCTCTCCCCACTCTCTCCCCTCGTTCCTCTCTTCTCTCTCCCCACTCTCTCCCCTCGTTCCTCTCTTCTCTCTCTCCCCACTCTCTCCCCTCGTTCCTCTCTTCTCTCTCTCCCCTCGTTCCTCTCTTCTCTCTCTCCCCCACTCTCTCCCCTCGTTCCTCTCTTCTCTCTCTTCCCTTGCTCCACTAGCAGGGATGTAATGCTGTAAAGTTCTTATTTACGGATCTCACTTAGAGCCACAGAGAGAAAGCCAATGAGCATTGTTAACGGACCCATCAACATTGTTAACGGACCCAGCAACATTATTAACGGACCCAGCGACATTGTTATCGGACACAGCAGCATTGTTAACGGACACAGCAACATTATTAACGGACACAGCAACATTGTTAACGGACAGCATTAACACAGCATTACTAACAGACACAGCAGCATTATTAATGGCAGCATTACTAACAGACACAGCAGCATTAATAATGGACAAAGCAGCATTATTAAAACCTCTTAAGGATGAGCCCTTTTTCCCCTCAATGATCACCTAAAATGACATACCCAAATCTAACTGCATAATTTTAAAAACATTATGCTGTATTCTATTTGGTTGACTGTAGGAATGAAATGAAAAGGTGACAGTTAAATGATTGTGTACTTACTCTGCAGTTCCCCAACTCCTCGGCTGACAGGATGATGGTGCCACATTTCTTCCCAGGGATACCACTACAAAACAAGAGAGAGAGAAACAGTGTTGACAGGACCATGCGTCATAATGGGACCTCCACCTGTCCTATTTCTATGGGAATCCTCCATTTCCTGGAACCAAACTACACACATTGACAGAGGAGGACAGTCTCTAAACACTCCTCAAAGCGCACCTTGATCTCTTCAGTTGTTTTCTTTTCACAAATTAATAAAGAATTAGACTGATTTCAGCATACAGTCTGTTGTTCTGAACCCAGCTGAGAATTGAGAGATCCACAGGCCTTTAAGTGTTCACTAACAAAACCACTGACTCTTGCTCTGACAGTTTATCAAGACATACAGTATGATAGCAGAGGGGGAGACACACACACACACACACACACACACACACACACACACACACACACACACACACACACACACACACACACACACACACACACACACACACACACACACACACACACACACACACACACACACACACACAGACACACAGGGGGAGACTCACACATTCACACACACACACACACACACACACACACACACACACACACACACACACACACACACACACACACACACACACACACACACACACACACACACACACACACACACACACACACACACACACACACACACACACACACACACCATGAAAGTAAGACAGAAACCCCACAGACATTGGACATCTCCCCTGCATCTCCCTAATGGCCTGCCGATCTTATAGCTCAGACAGGCCGATGACAGCAGGGCTCAGGAGTGTCCTGTACATGTTATTTCGACTGGATCTAGTGTAGGGTTGGAGGACAAAATGAGGTTTGTGTCCATGGCCATCTAAAAATCCATACAATTTGCCGAGACTCTCAGCTTCCTCCGTGGGTCATTGGGATGAATAGGGTCCAAAACACCCACACATTTATCTGCCAGGGGAGAGGGATGAGATATTACCTGTCCTATCACACATGGGACAGGTCTCAAATGGTACCTTATTCCTTATGTACTGTACCCACTCCTTCCTTCCTGTACTGTACTGGGCTCCCGAGTGGCGCAGCGGTCTAAGGCACTGCATCTCACTGCTCGAAGTGTCACTACAGGCCGACTCCCAACCAGCCATGATTGGGAGTCCCATAGGGTGGCGTACAACTGGCTCAGTGTTATCCAGGTATGACCCTGTCATTGTAAATAATAATGTGTTCTTAACTGTTTTGCCTAGTTAAATAAAGGTAAAAAAGTCCAACCTTCACTGTACTCTTCCTGTCCGGTACCCTTTCTTCATTCCTTCCTGTCCGGTACCCTTTCTTCATTCCTTCCTGTACTGTACCCTTTCTTCATTCATTCCTTCCTGTACTGTACCCTTCCTTCCTGTACTGTAACCTTTCCTCATTCCTTCCTGTACTGTACCCTTTCTTCCTGTACTGTACCCTTTCCTCATTCCTTCCTGTACTGTACCCTTCCTTCCTGTACTGTACCCTTTCTTCATTCCTTCCTGTACTGTACCCTTCCTTCCTGTACTGTACCCTTCCCTTCCTGTACTGTACCCTTTCTTCATTCCTTCCTGTACTGTACCCTTTCTTCATTCCTTCCTGTACTGTACCCTTCCCTTCCTGTACTGTACCCTTTCTTCATTCCTTCCTGTACTGTACCCTTTCTTCATTCCATCCTGTACTGTACCCTTTCTTCATTCCTTCCTGTACTGTATCCTTCCTTCCTGTACGGTAACCTTTCTTCATTCCTTCCTGTACTGTACCCTTCCTTCCTGTACTGTACCCTTTCTTCATTCCTTCCTGTACTGTACCCTTTATTCATTCCTTCCTGTACTGTACCCTTCCTTCCTGTACTGTAACCTTTCTTCATTCCTTCCTGTACTGTATCCTTCCTTCCTGTACGGTAACCTTTCTTCATTCCTTCCTGTACCCTTCCTTCCTGTACTGTACCCTTTCTTCATTCCATCCTGTACTGTACCCTTTCTTCATTCCTTCCTGTACTGTACCCTTCCTTCCTGTACTGTAACCTTTCTTCATTCCTTCCTGTACTGTACCCTTCCTTCCTGTACTGTACCCTTTCTTCATTCCTTCCTGTACTGTACCCTTTCTTCATTCCTTCCTGTACTGTACCCTTCCTTCCTGTACTGTAACCTTTCTTCATTCCTTCCTGTACTGTACCCTTCCTTCCTGTACGGTAACCTTTCTTCATTCCTTCCTGTACTGTACCCTTCCTTCCTGTACTGTACCCTTTCTTCATTCCTTCCTGTACTGTACCCTTTCTTCATTCCTTCCTGTACTGTACCCTTCCTTCCTGTACTGTAACCTTTCTTTATTCCTTCCTGTACTGTACCCTTCCTTCCTGTACTGTACCCTTTCTTCATTCCTTCCTGTACTGTACCCTTTCTTCATTCCTTCCTGTACTGTACCCTTCCTTCCTGTACTGTAACCTTTCTTCATTCCTTCCTGTACTGTACCCTTTCTTCATTCCTTCCTGTACTGTACCCTTCCTTCCTGTCCGGTAACCTTTCTTCATTCCTTCCTGTACTGTACCCTTCCTTCCTGTACTGTACCCTTTCTTCATTCCTTCCTGTACTGTACCCTTCCTTTCTGTCCGGTACTCTTTCTTCATTCCTTCCTGTACTGTACCCTTCCTTCCTGTCCGGTAACCTTTCTTCATTCCTTCCTGTACTGTACCCTTCCTTCCTGTACTGTACCCTTTCTTCATTCCTTCCTGTATTGTACCCTTCCTTCCTGTCCGGTAACCTTTCTTCATTCCTTCCTGTACTGTACCCTTCCTTCCAGTACGGTACCCTTTCTTCATTCCTTCCTGTACTGTACCCTTCCTTCCTGTCTGGTAACCTTTCTTCAATCTTTCCTGTACTGTACCCTTCTTTCCTGTACTGTACCCTTTCTTCATTCCTTCCTGTACTGTACCCTTCCTTCCTGTCCGGTAACCTTTCTTCATTCCTTCCTGTACTGTACCCTTCCTTCCTGTACGGTACCCTTTCTTCATTCCTTCCTGTACTGTACCCTACCTTCTTGTCTGGTAACCTTTCTTCAATCTTTCCTGTACTGTACCCTTCCTTCCTGTACTGCACTCTTCCCAAGGCATCAGGACACTACTGTTAGACAAAATCTATTCAAGCTTTACCATACCACCCATACGCTGCATTCAGTACAGTGGAGAACTATACCCGTCACTCCATTCAGTTCAGTGGAGAACTATACCCGTCACTCCATTCAGTTCAGTGGAGAACTATACCCGTCACTACATTCAGTACAGTGGAGAACTATACCCGTCACTCCATTCAGTACAGTGGAGAACTATACCCGTCACTCCATTCAGTACAGAACTATACCCGTCACTCCATTCAGTACAGTGGAGAACTATACCCGTCACTCCATTCAGTACAGTGGAGAACTATATTCCCTATACCCGACCCTCCATTCAGTACAGAACTACACCCGTCACTCCATTCAGTACAGTGGAGAACTATACCCATCACTCCATTCAGTACAGTGGAGAACTATACCCGTCACTCCATTCAGTACAGAACTATATCCGGCACTCCATTCAGTACAGTGGAGAACTATACCCATCCACTCCATTCAGTACAGTGGAGAACTATGCCAGACCCTCCATTCAGTACAGAACTACACCCGTCACTCCATTCAATACAGTGGAGAACTATACCGTCACTCCATTCAGTACAGAACTATACCCGTCACTCCATTCAGTACAGAACTATACCCGCTCCTCCATTCAGTACAGAACTATACCCATCACTCCATTCAGTTCAGTGGAGAACTATACCCGTCACTTCATTCAGTACAGTGGAGAACTATACCCGTCACTCCATTCAGTACAGAACTATACCCGTCACTCCATTCAGTACAGAACTATACCCGTCACTCCATTCAGTACAGAACTATACCCGTCACTCCATTCAGTACAGAACTATACCCGTCGTGGAGAACTTCATTCAGTACAAAACTATACCCGTCACTCCATTCAGTACAGAACTATACCCGTCACTCCATTCAGTACAGAACTATACCCGTCACTTAATTCAGTACAAAACTATACCCGTCACTCCATTCAGTACAGAACTATACCCGTCGCTTCATTCAGTACAGTGGAGAACTATACCCATCACTCCATTCAGTACAAAACTATACCCGTCACTCCATTCAGTACAGAACTATACCCGTCACTGCATTCAGTACAAAACTATACCCGTCACTCCATTCAGTACAGAACTATACCCAACGCTTCATTCAGTACAAAACTATACCCGTCACTCCATTCAGTACAAAACTATACCCGTCACTCTATTCAGTACAGAACTATACCCGTCGCTTCATTCAGTACAAAACTATACCCATCACTCCATTCAGTACAGAACTATACCCATCACTCCATTCAGTACAGAACTATACCCGTCGCTTCATTCAGTACAGTGGAGAACTATACCAGTCACTCCATTCAGTACAAAACTATACCACTCTATTCAGTACAGAACTATACCCGTCAGCTTCATTCAGTACAGTGGAGAACTATACCCGTCGCTTCATTCAGTACAGTGGAGAACTATACCAGTCACTCCATTCAGTACAAAACTATACCCGTCACTCCATTCAGTACAGAACTATACCCATCACTCCATTCAGTACAAAACTATACCCGTCACTCCATTCAGTACAGAACTACACCCGTCACTCCATTCAATACAGTGGAGAACTATACCCGTCACTCCATTCAGTACAGAACTATACCCGCACTCCATTCAGTACAGAACTATACCCGTCACTCCATTCAGTACAGAACTATACCCATCACTCCATTCAGTTCAGTGGAGAACTATACCCATCACTTCATTCAGTACAGTGGAGAACTATACCCGTCACTCCATTCAGTACAGAACTATACCCGCTACCCATTCAGTACAGTGGAGAACTATACCCCCACTCCATTCAGTACAGAACTATACCCGCTACCCATTCAGTACAGAACTATACCCGCTCATTCAGTACAAAACTATACCACACTCCATTCAGTACAGAACTATACCCGTCACTCCATTCAGTACAGAACTATACCCGCTACTTAATTCAGTACAAAACTATACCGTCACTCCATTCAGTACAGAACTATACCCGTCGCTTCATTCAGTACAGTGGAGAACTATACCCATCACTCCATTCAGTACAAAACTATACCCGCCACTCCATTCAGTACAGAACTATACCCGTCACTCCATTCAGTACAAAAACTATACCCGTCACCCATTCAGTACAGAACTATACCCAACGCTTCATTCAGTACAAACTATACCTGTCACCCATTCAGTACAAAACTATACCTGTCACTCTATTCAGTACAGAACTATACCCGTCGCTTCATTCAGTACAAAACTATACCCATCACTCCATTCAGTACAGAACTATACCCATCACTCCATTCAGTACAGAACTATACCTGCCGCTTCATTCAGTACAGTGGAGAACTATACCAGTCACTCCATTCAGTACAAAAATCATACCCGCTACTCTATTCAGTACAGAACTATACCCGTCGCTTCATTCAGTACAGTGGAGAACTATACCTGTCGCTTCATTCAGTACAGTGGAGAACTATACCAGTCACTCCATTCAGTACAAAACTATACCGTCACCCATTCAGTACAGAACTATACCCATCACTCCATTCAGTACAAAACTATACCAATTCATTCAGTACAGAACTATACCCGTCACTCCATTCAGGACAGTGGAGAACTATACCCATCACTTCATTCAGTACAGTGGAGAACAATACCCGTCACTCCATTCAGTACAGAACTATACCCGTCACTTCATTCAGAACAGTGAAGAACTATACCCGTCAATTCATTCTCTGAGCCTCCTATGCGGTTTTCTCCAATTTAAAAGCCCAATCTCAATCTCAAGGTGAATTAATTAACCTTTAATTATTTATGCGGTGTGTGTGTGTGTGTGTGAGATAGAGAGAGAGATCAGGGGGAAGGGATGAGGTAAAATAAGCTAAGGTCTCTCAGGCAAAGCATAATGCATTATTGAACAGTGTTTAAGAGTTAGAAGCTTTATGACAGCTAAGTAGGTACATAGTAAAGTACATGCCATCTCTCTTTCTCTCTCTCTCTTTCTATCTCTCTATCCTTCATTCATTACATCAGTAGGAGCATTAGTCCCTCCTGAGTGCATTGTGCCAAGGGCTGTGTGTGTGTGTGGGAAAACCCAGCCAGTCTCTGATGATGTGATGATGAAACCATGTGAAAAGTGCTGCTGCCAACCTGTTCCTGTTATCTATTGTAGGGGTTTACATACACCAAATACATTAAATACAAATACATTAAACTCAGTTTATCATAATTCTTGACATTTAATCAAGTAAATATTCCCTGTTTTAGGTCAGTTAGGATCACTACTTATTTTAAGAATGTGAAATGTCAGAATAAAAGTAGAGAGAATTCTTTTTTTCAGCTTTTATTTCATTCAACACATTCCCAGTGGGTCAGAAGTTTACATACACTCAATTAATATTTGGTAGCATTGCCTTTACATTTTTTAAACTTGGGTCAAACACTTCTGGTAGCCTTCCACAAGCTTCCCACAATACGTTGGGTGAATTTAGGCCCATTCACTCCTAACAGAGCTGGTGTAACTGAGTTAGGTTTGTTGGCCTCCTTGCTCTCACATGCTTTTTCAGTTCTGCCCACAAATTTTCTATAGGATTGAGGTCAGGGCTTTGTGATGGCCACTCTAATACCTTGACTTTGATGTTCTAAAGCCATTTTGCCACAACTTTGGAAGTATGCTTGGGGTCATTGTCCATTTGGTAGACCCATCTGCTACCAAGCTTTAACTTCCTGACTGATGTCTTGAGATGGTTCTTCAACATATCCACATCATTTTCCCTCCTCATGATGCCATCTATTTTGTGAAGTCCACCTGATGCTGCCACCCCCCGTGCTTCACAGATGGGATGGTGTTTTTCGGCTTGCAAGCCTCCCCCTTTTTCCTCCAAACATAACGGTGGTCATTATGGCCAAACAGTTCTAATTTTTGTTTCCTCAGACCAGAGAACATTTCTCCAAAAAGTACAATCTTTGTCCCCATGTGCAGTTGCAAACCGTAGTCTGGCTTTTTATGGAGGTTTCGGAGCAGTGGCTTCTTCCTTGCTGAGCGGACTTTCAGGTTATGTCGATATAGGACTCATTTTAATGTGGCTATAGATACTTTTGTACCTGTTTC
>NW_025750218.1:0-20189 GCF_021184085.1 Oncorhynchus gorbuscha | reverse complement strand
GTCTGTAAGGTGGTACTACTGTAAACACTAGTCCTGCTGCTACCTGCTACTGCCTGTAATGTGGAACTACTGTAAACACTAGTCCTGCTGCTACCGTCTAAGGTGGTACTACTGTAAACACTAATCCTGCTGTTACCGTCTAATGTGGTACTACTGTAAACACTAGTCCTGCTGCTACCAGCTACTGCCTGTAAGGTGGTACTACTGTAAACACTACTCTTGCTGCTACCTGCTACCGTCTGTAAAGTGGTACTACTGTAAACACTACTCCTGCTGCTACCTGCTACTGTCTGTGACATGGTACTACTGTAAACACTTCTCCTGTCTGCTGCCGTCTGTAAAGTGGTACTACTGTAAACACTACTCTTGCTGCTACCTGCTACTGTCTGTGACATGGTACTACTGTAAACACTTCTCCTGTCTGCTACTGTCTGTAAGGTGGTACTACTGTAAACACTAGTCCTGCTGCTACCAGCTACTGCCCTGTGAGGTGGTACTACTGTAAACACTACTCCTGCTGCTACCATCTGTAAGGTGGTACTACTGTAAACACTACTCCTGCTGCTACCTGCTACTGTCTAAGGTGGTACTAGAGCATGGCGCTTGTAGCATCAGGAGTAAGTGGGTTCGATTCCAGGACCACCCATATGTAGAATGTATGCACACATGACTGTAAGTCGCTTTGGATAAAGCGTCTGTAAATGGCATATATTATTATTATTATTATTGTTACATGGTACTACCTTAAACACTACTCCTGCTGCTACCTGCTACAGTCTGTTACATGGTACTACTGTAAACTACTCTCCTGCTGCTACCTGCTACAGTCTGTTACATGGTACTACTGTAAACACTACTCCTGCTGCTACAGTCTGTGGTGGTACTATTGTAAACACTTCTCCTGCCTGCTACCGTCTACTCCTGCTAGCTACAATGGTACTACTGTAAACACTTCTCCTGCTGCTACCTGCTACTGTCTGTAAGGTGGTACAACTGTAAACACTAGTCCTGCTGCTACCATCTAGGTGGTACTACTGTAAACACTAATCCTGCGGCTACAGTCCTGTCTGTGGGTGGAACTACTGTAAACACTTCTCCTGCTGCTACCTGCTACTGTCTAAGGTGGTACTACTGTAAACACTAGTCCTGCTGCTACCTGCTACCGTCTGTAACGTGGTACTACTGTAAATACTACTCCTGCTGCTACTATCTGTAGGTGGTACTACTGTAAACACTAGTCCTGCTGCTTACCTGCTACTGTCTGTAACTGGTGGTACTACTGTAAACACTAATCCTGCTGCTACCTGCCACTGTCTGTAACGTGGTACTACTGTAAACACTAATCCTGCTGCTACCTGCTACTGTCTGTGGTGGAACTACTGTAAACACTTCTCCTGCTGCTACCTGCTACTGTCTAAGGTGGTACTACTGTAAACACTAGTCCTGCTGCTACCTGCTACTGTCTGTAAGGTGGTACTACTGTAAACACTAGTACTGCTGCTACTGTCTGTAGGTGGTACTCTGTAAACACTAACATGGTACTACTGTAAACCTACTCCTGCTGCTACCTGCTACTCCTGTCTGCTGCTGTCTGTAAGTGGTGCTGCTGTAAACACTGCTCCCTCCACCACTACTCCCTGCTGCTACCATCTGTAACATGGTACTACTGTAAACACTACTCCTGCTGCTACCCTGTACTGTAAGAACTACCTGCTACTGCTGTGTCTGTAGTGGTACTACTACTCACTCCTGCTGCTACCATCTGTCTGTAAATACTACTGGTCTGTAAACTACTGTAAACACTACTCCTGCTGCTACAGTCTGTAAGGTGGTACTACTGTAAACACTACTCCTGCTGCTACTGTCTGTAATGTGGTACTACTGTAAACACTACTCCTGCTGCTACCATCTGTAACGTGGTACTACTGTAAACACTACTCCTGCCTAACTGCTACTGTCTGTAAGGTGGTACTACTGTAAAACACTACTCCTGCCTCTACCTGCTTCCATCTGTAACGTGGTACTACCGTAAACAATACTCCTGCTGCTACCTGCTACCGTCTGTTACATGGTACTACTGTAAACACTACTCCTGCTGCTACCGTCTGTAAGGTGGTACTACTGTAAACACTACTCCTGCTGCTACCTGCTACTGTCTAAGGTGGTACTACTGTAAACACTACTCCTGCCTGCTACCATCTGTAAGGTGGTACTACTGTAAACACTACTTCTGCTACCATCTGTAACATGGTACTACTGTAAACACTAGTCCTGTTGCTTTGCCTGTAACATGGTACTACTGTAAACACTACTCCTGCTGCTACCTGCTACTGTCTGTGACATGGTACTACTGTAAACACTTCTCCTGCCTGCTACCGTCTGTAAGGTGGTACTACTGTAAACACTAGTCCTGCCTGCTTCCATCTGTAAGGTCGTACTACTGTAAATACTACTGCTGCTACCTGCTACCGTCTGTAAGGTGGTACTACTGTCACTACTCCTGCTGCTACCTGTTACTGCCTAAGGTGGTACTACTGTAAACACTTCTCCTGTCTGCTACTGTCTGTAAAGGTGGTACTACTGTAAACACTACTCCTGCTGCTACCTGCTACTGTCTGTGACATGGTACACTGTAAACACTTCTCCTGTCTGCTACTACTGTAAACACTACTCTTGCTGCTACCTGCTACTGTCTGCATGGTACTACTGTAAACACTTCTCCTGTCTGCTACTGTCTGTAAGGTGGTACTACTGTAAACACTAGTCCTGCTGCTACCTGCTACTGCCTGTAATGTGGACTACTGTAAACATAGTCCTGCTGCTACCGTCTAAGGTGGTACTGTAAACACTAATCCTGTTACCGTCTAATGTGGTACTACTGTAAACACTAGTCCTGCTCCCCTGTCAGGTGGTACTACTGTAAACACTACTCTTGCTGCCTGCTACCGTCTGTAAGTGGTACTACTGTAAACACTTCTCTGTCTGCTACTGTCTGTAAAGTGGTACTACTGTAAACACTAGTCCTGCTGCTACCTGCTACTGTCTGTGACATGGTACTACTGTAAACACTTCTCCTGTCTGCTGCCGTCTGTAAAATTGGTACTACTGTAAACACTACTCTTGCTGCTACCTGCTACTGTCTGTGACATGGTACTACTGTAAACACTTCTCCTGTCTGCTACTGTCTGTAAGGTGGTACTACTGTAAACACTAGTCCTGCTGCTACCTGCTACTGCCTGTAATGTGGAACTACCACTAGTCCTGCTGCTACCGTCTAAGGTGGTACTACTGTAAACACTAATCCTGCTGTTACCGTCTAATGTGGTACTACTGTAAACACTAGTCCTGCTGCTACCAGCTACTGCCTGTAAGGTGGTACTACTGTAAACACTACTCCTGCTGCTACCATCTGTAAGGTGGTACTACTGTAAACACTACTCCTGCTGCTACCTGCTACTGTCTAAAGGTGGTACTACTGTAAACACTACCCTGCCTGCTACCATCTGTAAGGTGGTACTACTGTAAACACTACTCCTGCTGCTACTGTCTGTAACATGGTACTCACTGTAAACACTACTCCTGCTGCTACCATCTGTAACATGGTACTACTGTAAACATTAGTCCTGCTGCTTTCGTCTGTAACATGGTACTACTGTAAACACTACTCCTGCTGCTACCTGCTACTGTAAACACTCTCCTGCTGCTACCATCTGTAAGGTGGTACTACTGTAAACACTACCCTGGTGGTACTGCTAGTCCTGCTGCTACCGTTGAAGGTGGTACTACTAAACACTACTCTCCTGCTACCATCTGCTACCTACCTGCTACTGTAAGGTGGTACTACTGTAAACACTACTCCTGCTGCTACCTGCTACTGTCTGTAACATGGTACTACTGTAAACACTACTCCTGTCTGCCACCATCTGTAACATGGTACTACTGTAAACACTAGTCCTGCTGCTACCTGCTACTGTCTGTAAGGTGGTACAACTGTAAACACTAGTCCTGTCTGCCCGTCTGTAACGTGGTACTACTGCACTACTCCTGCTGCTACTGCTACTGTCTGACATGGAACTACTGTAAACACTTCTCCTGCTGCTACTGTAAACACTTCACTCCTGCCTGCTACCGTCTGTAACGTGGTACTACTGTAAACACTACTCCTGCCTACCTGCTACTACTGTATCTGCTGCTACCGGTGGTACTACTGTAAACACTAATCCTGCTGCTACCATCTAAGGTGGTAACGTGGTACTACTGTAAACACTAATCCTGCTGCTACCATCTAAGGTGGTACTACCATCTGTAACGCTGCTGTCTAAGGTGGTACTACTGTCAAACACTAATCCTGCTGCTACCATCTAAGGTGGTACTACTGTAAACACTAGTCCTGCTGCTGTAAACACTACTGTAAACACTCCTGCTAAGCTACTGTAAACACTAATCTGTACTGTCTAAGGTGGTACTACTGTAAACACTACTCCTGCTGCTACCATCTGTGGTACACTGTACTGTAAGGTGGTACTACTTAAACACTAGTCCTGCTGCTACTGTCTTGGTACTACTGTAAACACTAATCCTGTAACATGGTGGTACTACTGTAAACACTACCTGCTGCTACCTGCTACTGTAAACTGTGACATGGTACTACTGTAAACACTAGTCCTGCTGCTACCTGCTACCTGTCTGTGTAATGTGGTACTACTGTAAACACTTCCTGCTGCTACCGTCTAAGGTGGTACTACTGTAAACACTAGTCTACTCTGTAAGGTGGTACTACTGTAAACACTACCGTCTACTGTCTGTAGGTGGTACTACTGTAAACACTACTCCTGCCTGCTACCATCTGTAACGTGGTACTACTGTAAACACTACTGTGCTGCTACTGTCTGTGGTACTACTGTAAACACTACTCCTGCCTGGTACTACCATTAGTCCTGCTGCATCTGTAACATGGTACTACTGTAAACACTACTCCTGCTGCTACCTGCTACTGTACTACTGTAAACACTTCCCTGCTGCTACCGTCTGTAAGGTGGTACTACTGTAAACACTACTCCTGCTGCTACCTCTGCTACTGTAAACACTACTCCTGCTGCTAATCTGTGGTACTACTGTAAACACTACTCCTGCCTGCTACCGTCTGTAAGGTGGTACTACTGGTAAACACTACTCCTGCTGCTACCATCTGTAAACTACTAAACACCTGCTGCTACCATCTGTAACGGTGGTACTACTGTAAACACTACTCCTGCTGCTACCATCTGCTACTGTCTGTCCTGCTGTTTTCTGCCTGTAAGGTGGTACTACTGTAAACACTACTCCTGCTGCTACCTGCTACTGTCTGTGACATGGTACTACTGTAAACACTTCTCCTGCCTGCTACCGTCTGTAAGGTGGTACTACTGTAAACACTAGTCCTGCTGCTACCGTCTAAGGTGGTACTACTGTAAACACTAGTCCTGCTGCTACCGTCTGTAAGGTGGTACTATCTGTAAACACTAAATACTCCTGCTGCTACCTGCTACCATCTGTAAGGTGGTACTACTGTAAACACTACTCCTGCTGCTACCTGCTACTGTCTGTGACATGGTACTACTGTAAACACTTCTCCTGTCTGCCACCATCTGTAAAGTGGTACTACTGTAAACACTACTCCTGCTGCTACCTGCTACTGTCTGTGACATGGTACTACTGTAAACACTTCTCCTGTCTGCTGCCGTCTGTAAAGTGGTACTACTGTAAACACTACTCCTGCTGCTACCTGCTACTGTCTGACATGGTACTACTGTAAACACTTCTCCTGTCTGCTACTGTCTGTAAGATGGTACTACTGTAAACACTAGTCCTGCTGCTACCTGCTACTGCCTGTAAGGTGGTACTACTGTAAACACTACTCCTGCTGCTACCGTATAACCTGGTACTACTGTAAACACTAGTCCTGCTGCTACCGTTAAGGTGGTACTACTGTAAACACTAATCCTGCTGCTACCATCTAAGGTGGTACTACTGTAAACACTAATCCTGCTGCTACTGTCTAAGGTGGTACTACTGTAAACACTAATCCTGCTGCTACCATCTAAGGTGGTACTACTGTGAACACTAATCCTGCTGCTACTGTCTAAGGTGGTACTACTGTAAACACTAGTCCTGCTGCTACTGTCTAAGGTGGTACTACTGAAACACTAATCCTGCTGCTACCATCTAAGTCTACTGTAAACACTAGGTGCTACCGTACTAAGATGGTAAAAACACTAGTCCTGCTGCTACTGTCTAAGGTGGTACTACTGTAAACACTAATCCTGCTGCTACCATCTAAGGTGGTACTACTGTAAACACTAGTCCTGCTGCTACCATCTAAGGTGGTACTACTGTAAACACTAATCCTGCTGCTACTGTCTAAGGTGGTACTACTGTAAACACTAATCCTGCTGCTACTGTCTAAGGTGGTACTACTGTAAACACTAATCCTGCTGCTACTATCTAAGGTGGTACTACTGTAAACACTAGTCCTGCTGCTACCGTCTAAGGTGGTACTACTGTAAACACTAGTCCTGCTGCTACCGTCTAAGATGGTACTCCTGTACATTTTCCTGTGTTGGTTACAGCAGACAAATAAATAGCGAATAAACAGAGAAATAAAAAGGCGCTATTTCCATATCCACAATGCGTTGTGATTCCATTAAACTACCTAGCTATCCTGCCATTATCAATCCTGCTAATTACATGATAAACAAAAGGCATTTACAGTAGAAGGTCTTCAGAGCCCAAGCTTTCAATCCAAGCAGTAATGAGTGCCTGCAGAAAGCCCCATTTGACAGTGACAGGAAGTACCAGTTAACCCATGAAGTGTACGTGCATAGAGCGTGCTGTTGACTGTTGACATTAAATGGCCAAATAGAAACAGAACGTACTGTATATTAAATATTGCTACTGAATTCCAAGTCAACACTCAATCAAGCCTGAATGGCTAGTAACAAGTTAGATTGTGTGGCCCATAGAATTACATATATAATTTATTATATATAATTTAAGATATCTGTGGTATGGCCTGTCCTCTTCTATACACTATAGACAACACTCTCTTTCTCTCTCTCTCCTCCAGCAGCATAACACACATTTATAAGCCTCTTTAACAGACTCAATCAACGGGCCATTGGCAGGGCACTGGTCCATGAATGTGTGCCCCCTCAGGCATTGTGACCAGGGACATAATGGGCTTTTGGCACAGAGGCCTTTTCAGTAATGTCTCTATGGTGCTGGGTGACAGGGGGACCCAGCTAGGCCTGTACCCAGGAGAGAGCAAGGAGTCTGGGGGTGAACAAGTGTCCTGGTGGCCTGTTAGCAAAGCATTTTATTGGAGAAGAGAGACTGTGGAAAAAGAAAGGGAGAGTTGTTTTTATTGGAGAAGAGAGACTGTGGAAAAAGAAAGGGAGAGTTGTTTTTATTGGAGAATAGAGACTGTGGAAAAAGAAAGGGAGAGTTGTTTTTATTGGAGAAGAGAGACTGTGGAAAAGAGAGGAGAGTTGTTTTGTTGGAGAAGAGAGACTGTGGAAAAGAGAGGGAGAGTTGTTTTTGTTGGAGAAGAGACTGTGGAAAAAGAGAGGGAGAGTTGTTTTTATTGGAGAAGAGAGACTGTGGAAAAAGAGAGGGAGAGTTGTTTTTATTGGAGAAGAGAGACTGTGGAAAAAGAGAGGGAGTTGTTTTTATTGGAGAAGAGAGACTGTGGAAAAAGAGGGGAGAGTTGTTTTTATTGGAGAAGAGAGACTGTGGAAAAAGAGAGGGAGAGTTGTTTTTATTGGAGAAGAGAGACTGTGGAAAAGAGGGAGAGTTGTTTTTATTGGAGAAGAGAGACTGTGGAAAAGAGAGGGAGAGTTGTTTTTATTGGAGAAGAGAGACTGTGGAAAAAGAGAGGGAGAGTTGTTTTTATTGGAGAAGAGAGACTGTGGAAAAGAAAGGGAGAGTTGTTTTTATTGGAGAAGAGAGACTGTGGAAAAGAGAGGGAGAGTTGTTTTTATTGGAGAAGAGAGACTGTGGAAAAAGAGAGGGAGAGTTGTTTTTATTGGAGAAGAGAGACTGTGGAAAAGAAAGGGAGAGTTGTTTTTATTGGAGAAGAGAGACTGTGGAAAAGAGAGGAGAGTTGTTTTTATTGGAGAAGAGAGACTGTGGAAAAGAGAGGGAGAGTTGTTTTTATTGGAGAAGAGAGACTGTGGAAAAAGAGGGGAGAGTTGTTTTTATTGGAGAAAGAGAGACTGTGGAAAAAGAAAGGAGAGTTGTTTTTATTGGAGAAGAGAGACTGTGGAAAAAGAGAGGGAGAGTTGTTTTTATTGGAGAAGAGACTGTGGAAAAGAAAGGGAGAGTTGTTTTTATTGGAGAAGAGAGACTGTGGAAAAAGAGAGGGAGAGTTGTTTTTATTGGAGAAGAGAGACTGTGGAAAAAGAAAGGGAGAGTTGTTTTTATTGGAGAAGAGAGACTGTGGAAAAAGAAAGGAGAGTTGTTTTTATTGGAGAAGAGACTGGAAAAAGAGAGGGAGAGTTGTTTTTTATTGGAGAAGAGACTGTGGAAAAAGAGAGGAGAGTTGTTTTTATTGGAGAAGAGAGACTGTGGAAAAAGAGAGGGAGAGTTGTTTTTATTGGAGAAGAGAGACTGTGGAAAAAGAGAGGGAGAGTTGTTTTTATTGGAGAAGAGACTGTGGAAAAAGAGGGGAGAGTTGTTTTTATTGGAGAAGAGAGACTGTGGAAAAAGAGAGGGAGAGTTGTTTTTATTGGAGAAGAGAGACTGTGGAAAAAAGAAAGGGAGAGTTGTTTTTATTGGAGAAGAGAGACTGTGGAAAAAGAGAGGGAGAGTTGTTTTGTTGGAGAAGAGAGACTGTGGAAAAAAGAGAAAGGGAGAGTTGTTTTATTGGAGAAGAGAGACTGTGGAAAAAGAGAGAGGGAGAGTTGTTTTTGTTGGAGAAGAGAGACTGTGGAAAAAGAAAGGGAGAGTTGTTTTTATTGGAGAAGAGAGACTGTGGAAAAAGAGAGGGAGATTGTTTTTGTTGGAGAAGAGAGACTGTGGAAAAAGAGAGGGAGAGTTGTTTTATTGGAGAAGAGAGACTGTGGAAAAAGAGAGGGAGAGTTGTTTTTGTTGGAGAAGAGAGACTGTGGAAAAAGAGAGGGAGAGTTGTTTTTGTTGGAGAAGAGAGACTGTGGAAAAAGAGAGGGAGAGTTGTTTTTATTGGAGAAGAGAGACTGTGGAAAAAGAGAGGAGAGTTGTTTTATTGGAGAAGAGACTGTGGAAAAAGAGAGGGAGAGTTGTTTATTGGAGAAAGAGACTGTGGAAAAAAGGAGGGAGAGTTGTTTTATTGGAGAAGAGAGACTGTGGAAAAAGAAAGGGAGAGTTGTTTTTATTGGAGAAGAGAGACTGTGGAAAAAGAAAGGAGAGTTGTTTTATTGGAGAAGAGAGACTGGAAAAAGAGAGGGAGAGTTGTTTTTATTGGAGAAGAGAGACTGTGGAAAAAGAGAGGGAGAGTTGTTTTTATTGGAGAAGAGACTGTGGAAAAAGAGAGGGAGAGTTGTTTTTATTGGAGAAGAGAGACTGTGGAAAAAGAGAGGGAGAGTTGTTTTATTGGAGAAGAGAGACTGTGGAAAAGAGAGGGAGAGTTGTTTTTATTGGAGAAGAGAGACTGTGGAAAAAGAGAGGGAGAGTTGTTTTTATTGGAGAAGAGAGACTGTGGAAAAGAAAGGGAGAGTTGTTTTATTGGAGAAGAGACTGTGGAAAAAGAAAGGGAGAGTTGTTTTTGTTGGAGAAGAGAGACTGTGGAAAAAGAAAGGAGAGTTGTTTTTATTGGAGAAGAGAGACTGTGGAAAAAAGAGGGAGAGTTGTTTTGTTGGAGAAGAGACTGTGGAAAAAGAAAGGGAGAGTTGTTTTTATTGGAGAAGAGAGACTGTGGAAAAAGAGAGGGAGAGTTGTTTTTGTTGGAGAAGAGAGACTGTGGAAAAAGAGAGGGAGAGTTGTTTTATTGGAGAAGAGAGACTGTGGAAAAGAGAGAGGGAGAGTTGTTTTTGTTGGAGAAGAGAGACTGTGGAAAAAGAGAGGGAGAGTTGTTTTTGTTGGAGAAGAGAGACTGTGGAAAAAGAGAGGGAGAGTTGTTTTTATTGGAGAAGAGAGACTGTGGAAAAAGAGAGGGAGAGTTGTTTTATTGGAGAAGAGAGACTGTGGAAAAGAGAGGGAGAGTTGTTTTATTGGAGAAGAGAGACTGTGGAAAAAGAGAGGGAGAGTTGTTTTTATTGGAGAAGAGACTGTGGAAAAAGAGGGGAGAGTTGTTTTTATTGGAGAAGAGACTGTGGAAAAAGAGAGGGAGAGTTGTTTTTATTGGAGAAGAGAGACTGTGGAAAAAAGAAAGGAGAGTTGTTTTTATTGGAGAAGAGACTGTGGAAAAAGAGAGGGAGAGTTGTTTTTATTGGAGAAGAGAGACTGTGGAAAAAAGAGAGGGAGAGTTGTTTTATTGGAGAAGAGACTGTGGAAAAAGAGGGAGAGTTGTTTTTGTTGGAGAAGAGAGACTGTGGAAAAAGAAAGGGAGAGTTGTTTTATTGGAGAAGAGAGACTGTGGAAAAAGAAAGGGAGAGTTGTTTTTGTTGGAGAAGAGAGACTGTGGAAAAGAAAGGGAGAGTTGTTTTATTGGAGAAGAGAGACTGTGGAAAAGAAAGGGAGAGTTGTTTTTATTGGAGAAGAGAGACTGTGGAAAAAGAGAGGGAGAGTTGTTTTATTGGAGAAGAGAGACTGTGGAAAAAGAGAGGGAGAGTTGTTTTTATTGGAGAAGAGAGACTGTGGAAAAAGAGAGGGAGAGTTGTTTTTATTGGAGAAGAGAGACTGTGGAAAAAGAGAGGGAGTTGTTTTTATTGGAGAAGAGACTGTGGAAAAAAGAGAGGGAGAGTTGTTTTATTGGAGAAGAGAGACTGTGGAAAAAAGAAAGGGAGAGTTGTTTTATTGGAGAAGAGAGACTGTGGAAAAAGAAAGGGAGAGTTGTTTTTATTGGAGAAGAGAGACTGTGGAAAAGAGAGGAGAGTTGTTTTTTGGGGTATCTGTATTTTACTTTACAATTTATATTTTTGACAACTTCAACTTTAACTTCACTACATTCCTAAATATAATAATGTACAGTGCCTTGGGAAAGTATTCAGACCCCTTGACCTTTCCCAAACGTTGTTACGTCACAGCCTTATTCTATAATGGATTAAATACAAAAAATGCCCCGGCAATCTACACACAATACCCCATAATGACATCACAATACCCCATAATGACATCACAAATGACCCCATAATGACATCACAATACCCCATAATGACATCACAATACTCCATAATGACATCACAATACCCCATAATGACATCACAATACCCCATAATGACATCACAATACCCCATAATGACATCACAATACCCCATAATGACATCACAATACCCCATAATGACATCACAATACCCCATAATGACATCACAATACCCCATAATGACATTACAATACCCCATAATGACATTACAATACCCCATAATGACATCACAATACCCCATAATGACATCACAATACCCCATAATGACATCACAATACCCCATAATGACATCACAATACTCCATAATGACATCACAATACCCCATAATGACATCACAATACCCCATAATGACATCACAATACCCCATAATGATATCACAATACCCCATAATGACAATGTGAAAACAAGTTGGTAGAAATTTTTGCAAATGTATTAAAAAAAAAAAAAAACAGAAACACATTTACATAAGTATTCAGACCCTTCGCTATGAGACTTGAAATTGAGCTCAGGTGCATCCTGTTTCCATTGATCGTCCTTGAGATCTCTACAACTTGATTGGAGTCCACCTGTGGTCAATTGGACATGATTTGGAAAGGCACACACCTGTCTATATAGGTCCCACAGCTAACCGTGTACGTCACGGCAAAAACCATGAGGCCGAAGGCAGGATTGTGTCGAAGGCACAGATCTGGGGAAAGGGTACCAAAAGAAATCTGCAGCGTTGAAGGTCCCCAAGAACACAGTGGCCTCCATCATTCTGCAGCGTTGAAGGTCCCCAAGAACACAGTGGCCTCCCTCATTCTGCAGCATTGAAGGTCCCCAAGAACACAGTGGCCTCCATCATTCTGCAGCGTTGAAGGTCCCCAAGAACACAGTGGCCTCCATCATTCTGCAGCATTGAAGGTCCCCAAGAACACAGTGGCCTCCATCATTCTGCAGCATTGAAGGTCCCCAAGAACACAGTGGCCTCCATCATTCTGCAGCATTGAAGGTCCCCAAGAACACAGTGGCCTCCATCATTCTGCAGCATTGAAGGTCCCCAAGAACACAGTGGCCTCCATCATTCTGCAGCATTGAAGGTCCCCAAGAACACAGTGGCCTCCCTCATTCTGCAGCGTTGAAGGTCCCCAACAACACAGTGGCCTCCCTCATTCTTAAATGGAAGAAGTTTGGAACCACCAAGACTCTTCCTAGAGCTGAACAATCGGGGGAGAAGGCCTTGGTCAAGGAGGTGACCAAGAATCTGATGGTCACTCTGACAGAGCTCTAGTTCCTCTGTGGAAATGGGAGAACCTTCCAGAAGGACAACAGACTCTGCAGCACTCCACCAATCAGGCACTTATGGTAGAGTGGCCAGACGGAAGCCATTCCTCAGTAAAAGGCACATGACAGTCTGCTTGGAGTTTGCCAAAAGTCACCTAAAGACTCTCAGACCATGAGAAACAAGGTTCTCTGGAGAGATCTGAAAATAAATGTGCAGCAACACTCCCCATGCAACCTGACAGAGCCTGAGAGGATCTGCAGAGAAGAATAGAGAAACTCCACAAATACAGGTGTGCCAAGCTTGTAGCGTCAAACCCAAGAAGACTGAAGGCTGTAATCTCTGACAAAGGTGCTTCAACAAAGTACTGAGTAAATGATCTGAATACTTATGTAAATGTGATATTTCAGTTGTTTTTGTGGGGATAAATGAGCAGAAATGTCTAAACCTGCTTTTGCTTTGTCATTATGGGGTATTGTGTGTAGATTGATGAGGGGAAAACGGTGTAATCCGTTTTAGACTAAGGCTGTAACGTAACAAAATGTGGAAAAAGTCAAGGGGTACTGAATACTTTCCGAATGCACAGTACTTTTTTACTTCATTTCCCCCAATAGTAGTCTTTACATTTTAAATGCTTAGACGGGCAGATTTTTAAATATTTTAATTCACACATTTATCAAGAGAACATCCCTGATCATCCATTCTGCCTCGTTCTGGCAAACTCACAAAATAAAAATGATTTGTTTGTAAATGATGTCTGAGTGTTGGAGTGTGCCCCTGGATATACATGATTTTATTTATTTATATAATAATTGTGCAGTCTGGATTGTTTAATATAAGTCATTTGAAATGATTTATACTTTTACTTTTGATATTTAAAAAGGTGTACTATGCAGAAATCACACCACATTTTCCTGGTTGATAAAATTCTATTAGTTTGCCTAAATTTCAGTTTGTGACAAAACAAGGAAGTATATTGTAGACAATCTAAACCGCTTTGAAATATATTTTGCATAATCAAAAATATTAATATTTTATTTTCAACTGTTTGAAGTACAAAACCGAAAGTAGAATACAGAAACTGGATGTCATAAGGTGAATGCACCAATTTGTAAGTCGCTCTGGATAAGAGCGTCTGCTAAATGACTTAAATGTAATGTAAATGTAAACTAAACTTAAGAATGAGACGCATAGAAATAGCACACATAAAGCATATCTACCACTTCTTAGAGACTTTCTTTCAATTGTGAATGACAGATCTATAACTCACATTTCTATGTGAATTTGTTGGGTCGCCCCCAAAAAAAGTGACATATTGTGGCTTTAAATATATTTTAGCAATTACATTTACCTGTGATACTTAATATAAGTAATATTCTAACTTTCATTTTTATTGAAAACTGAATACTTTAGACATTTACTCAAGTAGTATTTTACTGGGTGACACCTTGACGTGAGTTATTTTCTATCAAGGTATCTTTACTTTTACTCAAGTATGACAATTGGGTACTTTTACCACCACCATTGCTAGCTGAGAACCAGAGTGAGATGGAACATATTTTCCTAAGGATATCTACTTGACAGCAGAGGGCACTATGGGAACAAACGGTTTATTTTAGACCCTGAACACTGGCCCATGTCCATTAAAACCAGGCTAACATACAACCTTTCTCTTATTCTGCATTTGTGATTCCTCAAAGAGCTATCCATCCAGAAGCTGTGATACTGTGTGCTACCAGCAGGGGTCCTTCTAGAGCGTATTGTCAGCCCTTGTTGACCTACAGTCCAGATCCTCCTTCAGCAGCATTTTTAGACATGTGCATCCTGGTTGTGAATCCAAGATTCCAAGAGCACCAATGATACTCAATCAATCTGTATTTGTAAATAGACTTCATTCTTGCAAGGCAATTTTTTTTTTGTAGCAAGGTCTGTTTGAGTTAGGGGCGGTAGGTAGCCTAGTGGTTAGAGTGTTGGGCCAGTAACTGAAAGGTTGCTGGATTGAATCCCTGAGCTGACAAGGTAAAATACAGTGCCTTGCGAAAGTATTCGGCCCCCTTGAACTTTGCAGGTGCATTTATACGGAGACTTGATTACACACAGGTGGATTGTATTTATCATCATTAGTCATTTAGGTCAACATTGGATCATTCAGAGATCCTCACTGAACTTCTGGAGAGTTTGCTGCACTGAAAGTAAAGGGGCTGAATAATTTTGCACGCCCAATTTTTCAGTTTTGATATGTTAAAAAAAAAGTTTGAAATATCCAATAAATGTCGTTCCACTTCAAGATTGTGTCCCACTTGTTGTTGATTCTTCACAAAAAAATACAGTTTTATATCTTTATGTTTGAAGCCTGAAATGTGGCAAAAGGTCGCAAAGTTCAAAATAATACTTTCGCAAGGCACTGTATCTCTCATTCTGCCCCTGAACAAGGCAGTTCAACCCCACTGTTCCTAGGCTGTAAATCTGAATGTATTCTTAACTGACTTGTCTAGTTAAATAAATAGAAAGTTACAGTATTTATTTACATAAGAACATTTATATTTTATGTAAATGAGGAAACAATTAAGAATAAATACAAATCATGGCGGATAGCTCATTGGCAAGAATAACGGCATATACATTATCGTAGAGTATCTTTGTTTTAGAAAAAGGGCTATTCTAACCCTAACCCTAACCCTAACCCTTATAACCCCAACCCTAACCCTAACCCTTATAACCCTAACCCTCGTAGAGTATCTTTGTGTTTTAGAAAAAGGGCTATTCTAACCCCAACCCTCGTAGAGTATCTTTGTGTTTTAGAAAAAGGGCTATTCTAACCCCAACCCTAACTTTGTGTTTTAGAAAAAGGGCTATTCTAACCCCAACCCTCGTAGAGTATCTTTGTTTTAGAAAAAAGGGCTATTCTAACCCCAACCCTCGTAGAGTATCTTTGTGTTTTAGAAAAAGGGCTATTCTAACCCCAACCCTCGTAGAGTATCTTTGTGTTTTAGAAAAAGGGCTATTCTAACCCCAACCCTAACCCTAACCCTTATAACCCCAACCCTCGTAGAGTATCTTTGTGTTTTAGAAAAAGGGCTATTCTAACCCCAACCCTCGTAACCCTCTTTGTGTTTTTAAAAAAGGGCTATTCTAACCCCCTCGTAGAGTATCTTTGTTTTAGAAAAAGGGCTATTCTAACCCCAACCCTCGTAGAGTATCTTTGTGTTTTAGAAAAAAGGGCTATTCTAACCCCAACCCTCGTAGAGTATCTTTGTGTTTTAGAAAAGGGCTATTCTAACCCCAACCCTCGTAGAGTATCTTTGTGTTTTAGAAAAGGGCTATTCTAACCCCAACCCTCATAGAGTATCTTTGTTTTTAGAAAAAGGGCTATTCTAACCCCAACCCTCGTAGAGTATCTTTGTTTTAGAAAAAGGGCTATTCTAACCCCAACCCTCATAGAGTATCTTTGTTTTAGAAAAGGGCTATTCTAACCCCAACCCTCGTAGAGTATCTTTGTTTTTAGAAAAGGGCTATTCTAACCCCAACCCTCGTAGAGTATCTTTGTGTTTAGAAAAAGGGCTATTCTAACCCCAACCCTCGTAGAGTATCTTTGTGTTTAGAAAAGGGCTATTCTAACCCCAACCCTCGTAGAGTATCTTTGTTTTTTAGAAAAGGGGCTATTCTAACCCCAACCCTCGTAGAGTATCTTTGTTTTAGAAAAAGGGCTATTCTAACCCCAACCCTCGTAGAGTATCTTTGTTTTTAGAAAAAGGGCTATTCTAACCCCAACCCTCGTAGAGTATCTTTGTGTTTTAGAAAAAGGGCTATTCTAACCCCAACCCTCGTAGAGTATCTTTGTTTTTAGAAAAAGGGCTATTCTAACCCCAACCCTCGTAGAGTATCTTTGTTTTAGAAAAAGGGCTATTCTAACCCCAACCCTCGTAGAGTATCTTTGTGTTTTAGAAAAAGGGCTATCTAACCCCAACCCTCGTAGAGTATCTTTGTGTTTTAGAAAAAGGGCTATTCTAACCCCAACCTAGAGTATCTTTGTGTTTTAGAAAAAGGGCTATTCTAACCCCAACCCTCGTAGAGTATCTTTGTGTTTTAGAAAAGGGCTATTCTAACCCCAACCCTCGTAGAGTATCTTTGTTTTTTAGAAAAAAGGGCTATTCTAACCCCAACCCTCGTAGAGTATCTTTGTTTTTAGAAAAAGGGCTATTCTAACCCCAACCCTCGTAGAGTATCTTTGTTTTAGAAAAAGGGCTATTCTAACCCCAACCCTCGTAGAGTATCTTTGTTTTAGAAAAGGGCTATTCTAACCCCAACCCTCGTAGAGTATCTTTGTTTTAGAAAAGGGCTATTCTAACCCCAACCCTCGTAGAGTATCTTTGTGTTTTAGAAAAAGGGCTATTCTAACCCTAACCCTCGTAGAGTATCTTTGTTTTAGAAAAAGGGCTATTCTAACCCCAACCCTCGTAGAATTATCTTTGTGTTTTAGAAAAAGGGCTATTCTAACCCCAACCTCGTAGAGTATCTTTGTTTTTAGAAAAAGGGCTATTCTAACCCCAACCCTCGTAGAGTATCTTTGTGTTTTAGAAAAGGGCTATTCTAACCCCAACCCTCATAGAGTATCTTTGTTTTAGAAAAGGGCTATTCTAACCCCAACCCTCGTAGAGTATCTTTGTTTAGAAAAAGGCTATTCTAACCCCAACCCTCGTAGAGTATCTTTGTTTTAGAAAAAGGGCTATTCTAACCCCAACCCTCGTAGAGTATCTTTGTGTTTTTAGAAAAAGGGCTATTCTAACCCCAACCCTCGTAGGTATCTTTGTGTTTTAGAAAAGGGCTATCCTAACCCCAACCCTCGTAGAGTATCTTTGTTTTTAGAAAAAGGGCTATTCTAACCCCAACCCTCGTAGAGTATCTTTGTGTTTTAGAAAAGGGCTATTCTAACCCCAACCCTCGTAGAGTATCTTTGTTTTAGAAAAAGGGCTATCCTAACCCCAACCCTCGTAGAGTATCTTTGTGTTTTAGAAAAGGGCTATTCTAACCCCAACCCTCGTAGAGTATCTTTGTGTTTTAGAAAAAGGGCTATTCTAACCCCAACCCTCGTAGAGTATCTTTGTGTTTTAGAAAAAAGGGCTATTCTAACCCCAACCCTCGTAGAGTATCTTTGTTTTAGAAAAGGGCTATTCTAACCCCAACCCTTGTAGAGTATCTTTGTTTTAGAAAAAGGGCTAATCTATTCTAACCCCAACCCTCGTAGAGTATCTTTGTTTTAGAAAAGGGCTATTCTAACCCTAACCCTCGTAGAGTATCTTTGTGTTTTAGAAAAAGGGCTATTCTAACCCCAACCTCGTAGAGTATCTTTGTGTTTTAGAAAAAGGGCTATTCTAACCCTAACCCCCGTAGAGTATCTTTGTTTTAGAAAAAGGGCTATTCTAACCCCAACCCTCGTAGGAGTATCTTTGTTTTAGAAAAAGGGCTATTCTAACCCCAACCCTCAGAGAGTATCTTTGTGTTTTAGAAAAAGGGCTATTCTAACCCCAACCCTCGTAGAGTATCTTTGTTTTAGAAAAAGGGCTATTCTAACCCCAACCCTCGAGAGTATCTTTGTGTTTTAGAAAAGGGCTATTCTAACCCCAACCCTCGTAGAGTATCTTTGTGTTTTAGAAAAGGCTATCCTAACCCAACCTCGTAGAGTATCTTTGTTTTAGAAAAGGGCTATTCTAACCCCAACCCTCGTAGAGTATCTTGTGTTTTAGAAAAAGGGCTATTCTAACCCCAACCTCGTAGAGTATCTTTGTTTTAGAAAAGGGCTATTCTAACCCCAACCCTCAGAGAGTATCTTTGTTTTAGAAAAGGCTATTCTAACCCCAACCCTCGAGAGTATCTTTGTGAAAAGGGCTTTTAGAAAAAGGGCTATTCTAACCCCAACCTCGTAGAGTATCTTTGTTTTAGAAAAAGGGCTATTCTAACCCTAACCCTCGTGAGTAGTATCTAACCCTAACCTTGTATCTTGTTTTAGAAAAAGGGCTATTCTAACCCCAACCCTCAAGTACTTTGTGTTTTAGAAAGGGCTATTCTTGTAGAGTATCTTTATTTTAGAAAAAGGGCTATTCTAACCCCAACCCTCGTAGAGTATCTTTTGTTTTAGAAAAAGGGCTATTCTAACCCTAACCCTCGTAGAGTATCTTTGTGTTTTAGAAAAAGGCCATTCTAACCCCAACCCTCAGAGAGTATCTTTGTTTTAGAAAAAGGGCTATTCTAACCCCAAACCTCGAGAGTATCTTTGTTTTAGAAAAAGGGCTATTCTAACCCCAACCCTCAGTAGAGTATCTTTGTGTTTTAGAAAAGGGCTATTCTAACCCCAACCCGTAGGAGTATCTTTGTGTTTTAGAAAGGTTCCCTCCCTCGTAGAGTATCTTTTGTTTTAGAAAAAGGGCTATTCTAACCCCAACCTCGAGAGTATCTTTGTTTTAGAAAAAGGGCCATTCTAACCCCAACCTCAGAGAGTATCTTTGTAGTTTTAACCCCAACCCTTAGAAAAGGGCTATTCTAACCCTAACTCCTCGTTATCTTTTGTTTTAGAAAAAGGGCTATTCTAACCCCAAATTGTATCTTTGTTTTAGAAAAAGGGCTATTCTAACCCAACCCTCGTAGAGTATCTTTGTGTTTTAGAAAAAGGGCTATTCTAACCCCAACCCTCGTAGAGTATCTTTGTGTTTTAGAAAAAGAAGCTATTCTAACCCCAACCCTCCTCGTAGAGTATCTTTGTTTTAGAAAAAGGGCTATTCTAACCCCAACCCTCGTAGAGTATCTTTGTGTTTTAGAAAAAGGGCTATTCTAACCCCAACCTGTGAGTATCTTTGTTTTAGAAAAAGGGCCATTCTAACCCCAACCCTCGTAGAGTATCTTTGTGTTTTAGAAAAGGGCCATTCTAACCCCAACCTCGTAGAGTATCTTTGTTTTAGAAAAGGGCTATTCTAACCCTAACCCCTCAGAGTATTCTGTTTTAGAAAAGGGCTATTCTAACTTAACCCCTAACCCTCAGAGTATCTTTGTTTCAGAAAAGGGCTGCTCTAACCCCAACCCTCTCGTAGAGTATCTTTGTGTTTTAGAAAAAGGGCTATTCTAACCCCAACCCTCGTAGAGTATCTTTGTTTTAGAAAAAGGGCTATTCTAACCCCAACCCTCGTAGAGTATCTTTGTGTTTTAGAAAAAGGGCTATTCTAACCCCAACCCTCGTAGAGTATCTTTGTTTTTAGAAAAGGGCTATTCTAACCCCAACCCTCGTAGAGTATCTTTGTTTTTAGAAAAAGGGCTATTCTAACCCCAACCCTCGTAGAGTATCTTGTGTTTTAGAAAAAGGGCTATTCTAACCCCAACCCTCGTAGAGTATCTTTGTGTTTTAGAAAAGGGCTATTCTAACCCCAACCCTCGTAGAGTATCTTTGTGTTTTAGAAAAAGGGCTATTCTAACCCCAACCCTCGTAGAGTATCTTTTGTTTTAGAAAAAGGGCTATTCTAACCCCAACCCTCGTAGAGTATCTTGTGTTTTAGAAAAAGGGCTATTCTAACCCTAACCCTCGTAGAGTATCTTTGTTTTAGAAAAAGGGCTATTCTAACCCCAACC
>NW_025750217.1:0-20206 GCF_021184085.1 Oncorhynchus gorbuscha | reverse complement strand
GTTGATGTTCTATTGTAGTGGTGTTGATGTGATGTTCTATTGTAGTGGTGTTGATGTCCTATTGCAGGTGTTGATGTGATGTCCTATTGATGTGATGTGATGTTCTATTGTAGTGGTGTTGATGTGATGTTCTATTGTAGTGGTGTTGATGTGATGTCCTATTGTAGTGGTGTTGATGTGATGCTATTGTAGTGGTGTTGATGTGGATGTCCTATTGTAGTGGTGTTGATGGATGTTCTATTGTAGTGGTGTTGATGTGATGTTCTATTGTAGTGGTGTTGATGTCCTATTGTAGTGGTGTTGATGTGATGTCCTATTGTAGTGGTGTTGATGTTCTATTGTAGTGGTGTTGATGTGATGTGATGTCCTATTGTAGTGGTGTTGATGTGATGTCCTATTGTAGTGGTGTTGATGTGATGTCCTATTGTAGTGGTTGTTGATGTCCTATTGTAGTGGTGTTGATGTGATGTCCTATTGTAGTGGTGTTGATGTCCTATTGTTGGGGTTGATGTGATGTCCTATTGTAGTGGTGTTGATGTCCTATTGTAGTGGTGTTGATGTGATGTCCTATTGTAGTGGTGTTGATGTGATGTCCTATTGTAGTGGTGTTGATGTGATATGTCCTATTGTAGTGGTGTTGATGTGATGTCCTATTGTAGTGGTGTTGATGATGTTCTATTGTAGTGGTGTTGATGTGATGTCCTATTGTAGTGGTGTTGATGTGATGTTCTATTGTAGTGGTGTTGATGTGATGTCCTATTGTAGTGGTGTTGATGTCCTATTGTAGTGGGTTGATGTGATGTCCTATTGTAGTGGTGTTGATGTGATGTCCTATTGTAGTGGGGTTGATGGTGATGTCCTATTGTAGTGGTGTTGATGTGATGTCCTATTGTAGTGGTGTTGATGTGATGTTCCTATTGTAGTGGTGTTGATGTGATGTTCTATTGTAGTGGTGTTGATGTGATATCCTATTGTAGTGGTGTTGATGTGATATCTATTGTAGTGGTGTTGATGTGATGTCCTATTGTAGTGGTGTTGATGTGATGTCCTATTGTAGTGGTGTTGATGTCCTATTGTAGTGATGTGTAGTGGTGTTGATGTGATGTTCTATTGTAGTGGTGTTGATGATGTCCTATTGTAGTGGTGTTGATGTGATGTCCTATTGTAGTGGTGTTGATGTGATGTGTTGATGTGATGTCCTATTGTAGTGGTGTTGATGTTCTATTGTAGTGGTGTTGATGTGATGTCCTATTGTAGTGGTGTTGATGTCCTATTGTAGTGGTGTTGATGTGATGTTCTATTGTAGTGTAGTGTGTTGATGTGATGTCCTATTGTAGTGGTGTTGATGTCCTATGTTGATGTGATGTCCTATTGTAGTGGTTGATTGATGTCCTATTGTAGTGGTGTTGATGTGATGTTCTATTGTAGTGGTGTTGATGTGATGTCCTATTGTAGTGGTGTTGATGTGATGTTCTATTGTAGTGGTGTTGATGTGATGTCCTATTGTAGTGGTGTTGATGTGATGTCCTATTGTAGTGGTGTTGATGTGATGTCCTATTGTAGTGGTGTTGATGTGATGTCCTATTGTAGTGGTGGATGTTCTATTGTAGTGGTGTTGATGTGGAGTGGTGTTGATGTCCTATTGTAGTGGTGTTGATGTGATGTCCTATTGTAGTGGTGTTGATGTCCTATTGTAGTGGTGTTGATGTGATGTCCTATTGTAGTGGTGTTGATGTGATGTTCTATTGTAGTGGTGTTGATGTGATGTGTCCTATTGTAGTGGTGTTGATGTCCTATTGTAGTGGTGTTGATGTGATATCCTATTGTAGTGGTGTTGATGTGATATCCTATTGTAGTGGTGTTGATGTCCTATTGTAGTGGTGTTGATGTGATGTCCTATTGTAGTGGTGTTGATGTGATGTTCTATTGTAGTGGTGTTGATGTTCTATTGTAGTGGTGTTGATGTCCTGATGTCTTATTGTAGTGGTGTTGATGTCCTATTGTAGTGGTGTTGATGTCCTATTGTAGTGGTGTTGATGTGATGTCCTATTGTAGTGGTGTTGATGTGATGTCCTATTGTAGTGGTGTTGATGTGATGTCCTATTGTAGTGGTGTTGATGTGATGTCCTATTGTAGTGGTGTTGATGTGATGTCCTATTGTAGTGGTTGTAGTGATGTGATGTTCTATTGTAGTGGTGTTGATGTCCTATTGTAGTGGTGTTGATGTGATGTCCTATTGTAGTGGTGTTGATGTGATGTTCTATTGTAGTGGTGTTGATGTGATGTTCTATTGTAGTGGTGTTGATGTGATGTCCTATTGTAGTGGTGTTGATGTGATGTCCTATTGTAGTGGTGTTGATGTGATGTCCTATTGTAGTGGTGTTGATGTGATGTTCTATTGTAGTGGTGTTGATGTGATGTCCTATTGTAGTGGTGTTGATGTCCTATTGTAGTGGTGTTGATGTGATGTCCTATTGTAGTGGTGTTGATGTGATGTTCTATTGTAGTGGTGTTGATGTGATGTCCTATTGTAGTGGTGTTGATGTCCTATTGTAGTGTGTTGATGTGATGTCCTATTGTAGTGGTGTTGATGTCCTATTGTAGTGGTGTTGATGTCCTATTGTAGTGGTGTTGATGTGATGTCCTATTGTAGTGGTGTTGATGTGATGTCTATTGTAGTGGTGTTGATGTGATGTCCTATTGTAGTGGTGTTGATGTCCTATTGTAGTGGTGTTGATGTGATGTCCTATTGTAGTGGTGTTGATGTGATGTGCTATTGTAGTGGTGTTGATGTGATGTCCTATTGTAGTGGTGTTGATGTCCTATTGTAGTGGTGTTGATGTGATGTCCTATTGTAGTGGTGTTGATGTCCTGTAGTGGTGTTGATGTCCTATTGTAGTGGGGTTGATGTGATGTCCTATTGTAGTGGTGTTGATGTGATGTCCTATTGTAGTGGTGTTGATGTGATGTCCTATTGTAGTGGTGTTGATGTGATGTTCTATTGTAGTGGTGTTGATGTGATGTCCTATTGTAGTGGTGTTGATGTCCTATTGTAGTGGTGTTGATGTGATGTCCTATTGTAGTGGTGTTGATGTGATGTTCTATTGTAGTGGTGTTGATGTTCTATTGTAGTGGTGTTGATGTTCTATTGTAGTGGTGTTGATGTTCTATTGTGGTGTTGATGTGATGTCCTATTGTAGTGGTGTTGATGTCCTATTGTAGTGGTGTTGATGTCCTATTGTAGTGGTGTTGATGTGATGTCCTATTGTAGTGGTGTTGATGTGATGTCCTATTGTAGTGGGGTTGATGTGATATCCTATTGTAGTGGTTTTGATGTCCTATTGTAGTGGTGTTGATGTGATGTCCTATTGTAGTGGTGTTGATGTGATGTCCTATTGTAGTGGTGTTGATGTTCTATTGTAGTGGTGTTGATGTCCTATTGTAGTGGTGTTGATGTGATGTCCTATTGTAGTGGTGTTGATGTCCTATTGTAGTGGTGTTGATGTCCTATTGTAGTGGTGTTGATGTGATGTCCTATTGTAGTGGTGTTGATGTCCTATTGTAGTGGTGTTGATGTGATGTCCTATTGTAGTGGTGTTGATGTGATGTCCTATTGTAGTGGTCTTGATGTGATGTTCTATTGTAGTGGTGTTGATGTGATGTCCTATTGTAGTGGTGTTGATGTGATGTCCTATTGTAGTGGTGTTGATGTGATGTCCTATTGTAGTGGTGTTGATGTGATGTCCTATTGTAGTGGTGTTGATGTGATGTCCTATTGTAGTGGGTTGATGTTCTATTGTAGTGGTGTTGATGTGATGTTCTATTGTAGTGGTGTTGATGTCCTATTGTAGTGGTGTTGATGTGATGTCCTATTGTAGTGGTGTTGATGTGATGTTCTATTGTAGTGGTGTTGATGTGATGTTCTATTGTAGTGGTGTTGATGTGATGTCCTATTGTAGTGGTGTTGATGTGATGTCCTATTGTAGTGGTGTTGATGTGATGTCCTATTGTAGTGGTGTTGATGTGATGTTCTATTGTAGTGGTGTTGATGTGATGTCCTATTGTAGTGGTGTTGATGTCCTATTGTAGTGGTGTTGATGTGATGTCCTATTGTAGTGGTGTTGATGTGATGTTCTATTGTAGTGGTGTTGATGTGATGTCCTATTGTAGTGGTGTTGATGTCCTATTGTAGTGGTGTTGATGTGATGTCCTATTGTAGTGGTGTTGATGTCCTATTGTAGTGGTGTTGATGTCCTATTGTAGTGGGGTTGATGTGATGTCCTATTGTAGTGGTGTTGATGTTCTATTGTAGTGGTGTTGATGTGATGTTCTATTGTAGTGGTGTTGATGTGATGTCCTATTGTAGTGGTGTTGATGTGATGTCCTATTGTAGTGGTGTTGATGTGATGTCCTATTGTAGTGGTGTTGATGTGATGACCTATTGTAGTGGTGTTGATGTCCTATTGTAGTGGTGTTGATGTGATGTCCTATTGTAGTGGTGTTGATGTGATGTCCTATTGTAGTGGTGTTGATGTGATGTCCTATTGTAGTGGTGTTGATGTGTAGTGTGTTGATGTCCTATGTCCTATTGTAGTGGTGTTGATGTTCTATTGTAGTGGTGTTGATGTGATGTTCTATTGTAGTGGTGTTGATGTGATGTCCTATTGTAGTGGTGTTGATGTGATGTCCTATTGTAGTGGTGTTGATGTGATGTCCTATTGTAGTGGTGTTGATGTGATGACCTATTGTAGTGGTGTTGATGTCCTATTGTAGTGGTGTTGATGTGATGTCCTATTGTAGTGGTGTTGATGTGATGTTCTATTGTAGTGGTGTTGATGTGATGTCCTATTGTAGTGGTGTTGATGTGATGTCCTATTGTAGTGGTGTTGATGTGATGTCCTATTGTAGTGGTGTTGATGTGATGTTCTATTGTAGTGGTGTTGATGTGATGTCCTATTGTAGTGGTGTTGATGTGATGTCCTATTGTAGTGGTGTTGATGTGATGTCCTATTGTAGTGGTGTTGATGTGATGTCCTATTGTAGTGGTGTTGATGTGATGACCTGTCCTTGATGTCCTATTGTAGTGGTGTTGATGTGATGTCCTATTGTATGTGTCCTATTGTAGTGGGGTTGATGTGATGTCCTATTGTAGTGGTGTTGATGTGATGTCCTATTGTAATGGTGTTGATGTGATGTCCTATTGTAGTGGTGTTGATGTTCTATTGTAGTGGTGTTGATGTCCTATTGTAGTGGTGTTGATGTCCTATTGTAGTGGTGTTGATGTGATGTCCTATTGTAGTGGTGTTGATGTCCTATTGTAGTGGTGTTGATGTGATGTCCTATTGTAGTGGTGTTGATGTGATGTTCTATTGTAGTGGTGTTGATGTGATGTCCTATTGTAGTGGTGTTGATGTCCTATTGTAGTGGTGTTGATGTGATGTCCTATTGTAGTGGTGTTGATGTCCTATTGTAGTGGTGTTGATGTGATGTCCTATTGTAGTGGTGTTGATGTGATGTTCTATTGTAGTGGTGTTGATGTGATGTCCTATTGTAGTGGTGTTGATGTCCTATTGTAGTGGTGTTGATGTGATGTCCTATTGTAGTGGTGTTGATGTGATGTCCTATTGTAGTGGTGTTGATGTGATGTCCTATTGTAGTGGTGTTGATGTGATGTTCTATTGTAGTGGTGTTGATGTTCTATTGTAGTGGTGTTGATGTGATGTCCTATTGTAGTGGTGTGTGATGTGTTGATGTCCTATTGTAGTGGTGTTGATGTGATGTCCTATTGTAGTGGTGTTGATGTGATGTTCTATTGTAGTGGTGTTGATGTGATGTTCTATTGTAGTGTGTTGATGTGATGTCCTATTGTAGTGGTGTTGATGTGATGTCCTATTGTAGTGGTGTTGATGTGATGTCCTATTGTAGTGGGGTTGATGTGATGTCCTATTGTAGTGGTGTTGATGTGATGTCCTATTGTAGTGGTGTTGATGTCCTATTGTAGTGGTGTTGATGTGATGTCCTATTGTAGTGGTGTTGATGTGATGTTCTATTGTTGGTGTTGATGGTGTTGAGTGGTGTTGATGTCCTATTGTAGTGGTGTTGATGTGATGTCCTATTGTAGTGGTGTTGATGTGATGTCCTATTGTAGTGGTGTTGATGTGATGTCCTATTGTAGTGGTGTTGATGTGATGTCCTATTGTAGTGGTGTTGATGTCCTATTGTAGTGGTGTTGATGTGATGTCCTATTGTAGTGGTGTTGATGTGATGTTCTATTGTAGTGGTGTTGATGTGATGTCCTATTGTAGTGGTGTTGATGTGATGTCCTATTGTAGTGGGGTTGATGTTCTATTGCATGGTGTTGATTGATGTTCTATTGTAGTGGTGTTGATGTGATGTCCTATTGTAGTGGTGTTGATGTTGATGTGATGTTCTATTGTAGTGGTGTTGATGTGATGTCCTATTGTAGTGGTGTTGATGTCCTGTTGTAGTGGTGTTGATGTTCTATTGCAGTGGTGTTGATGTGATGTCCTATTGTAGTGGTGTTGATGTTCTATTGTAGTGGTGTTGATGTGATGTCCTATTGTAGTGGTGTTGATGTGATGTTCTATTGTAGTGGTGTTGATGTGATGTTCTATTGTAGTGGTGTTGATGTGATGTCCTATTGTAGTGGTGTTGATGTGATGTTCTATTGTAGTGGTGTTGATGTGATGTTCTATTGTAGTGGTGTTGATGTGATGTCCTATTGTAGTGGTGTTGATGTGATGTCCTATTGTAGTGGTGTTGATGTGATGTTCTATTGTAGTGGTGTTGATGTGATGTCCTATTGTAGTGGTGTTGATGTGATGTCCTATTGTAGTGGTGTTGATGTGATGTCCTATTGTAGTGGTGTTGATGTGATGTTCTATTGTAGTGGTGTTGATGTGATGTCCTATTGTAGTGGTGTTGATGTCCTATTGTAGTGGTGTTGATGTGATGTCCTATTGTAGTGGTGTTGATGTGATGTTCTATTGTAGTGGTGTTGATGTGATGTGCTATTGTAGTGGTGTTGATGTCCTATTGTAGTGGTGTTGATGTGATGTCCTATTGTAGTGGTGTTGATGTGATGTCCTATTGTAGTGGTGTTGATGTGATGTCCTATTGTAGTGGTGTTGATGTGATGTCCTATTGTAGTGGTGTTGATGTCCTATTGTAGTGGTGTTGATGTGATGTCCTATTGTAGTGGTGTTGATGTGATGTTCTATTGTAGTGGTGTTGATGTGATGTCCTATTGTAGTGGTGTTGATGTGATGTCCTGTTGTAGTGGTGTTGATGTTCTATTGCAGTGGTGTTGATGTGATGTTCTATTGTAGTGGTGTTGATGTGATGTCCTATTGTAGTGGTGTTGATGTTCTATTGTAGTGGTGTTGATGTTCTATTGTAGTGGTGTTGATGTGATGTCCTATTGTAGTGGTGTTGATGTCCTGTTGTAGTGGTGTTGATGTTCTATTGCAGTGGTGTTGATGTGATGTCCTATTGTAGTGGTGTTGATGTTCTATTGTAGTGGTGTTGATGTGATGTCCTATTGTAGTGGTGTTGATGTGATGTTCTATTGTAGTGGTGTTGATGTGATGTTCTATTGTAGTGGTGTTGATGTGATGTCCTATTGTAGTGGTGTTGATGTGATGTTCTATTGTAGTGGTGTTGATGTGATGTTCTATTGTAGTGGTGTTGATGTGATGTCCTATTGTAGTGGTGTTGATGTGATGTCCTATTGTAGTGGTGTTGATGTGATGTTCTATTGTAGTGGTGTTGATGTCCTATTGTAGTGGTGTTGATGTGATGTCCTATTGTAGTGGTGTTGATGTGATGTCCTATTGTAGTGGTGTTGATGTGATGTTCTATTGTAGTGGTGTTGATGTGATGTTCTATTGTAGTGGTGTTGATGTTCTATTGTAGTGGTGTTGATGTGATGTCCTATTGTAGTGGTGTTGATGTGATGTCCTATTGTAGTGGTGTTGATGTGATGTTCTATTGTAGTGGTGTTGATGTGATGTTCTATTGTAGTGGTGTTGATGTGATGTCCTATTGTAGTGGTGTTGATGTCCTATTGTAGTGGGGTTGATGTTCTATTGTAGTGGTGTTGATGTGATGTTCTATTGTAGTGGTGTTGATGTTCTATTGTAGTGGTGTTGATGTGATGTCCTATTGTAGTGGTGTTGATGTTCTATTGTAGTGGTGTTGATGTGATGTCCTATTGTAGTGGTGTTGATGTGATGTTCTATTGTAGTGGTGTTGATGTGATGTTCTATTGTAGTGGTGTTGATGTGATGTCCTATTGTAGTGGTGTTGATGTGATGTCCTATTGTAGTGGTGTTGATGTGATGTCCTATTGTAGTGGTGTTGATGTGATGTTCTATTGTAGTGGTGTTGATGTGATGTCCTATTGTAGTGGTGTTGATGTCCTATTGTAGTGGTGTTGATGTGATGTCCTATTGTAGTGGTGTTGATGTGATGTTCTATTGTAGTGGTGTTGATGTGATGTGCTATTGTAGTGGTGTTGATGTCCTATTGTAGTGGTGTTGATGTGATGTCCTATTGTAGTGGTGTTGATGTCCTATTGTAGTGGTGTTGATGTCCCATTGTAGTGGGGTTGATGTGATGTCCTATTGTAGTGGTGTTGATGTGATGTTCTATTGTAGTGGTGTTGATGTGATGTCCTATTATAGTGGTGTTGATGTTCTATTGTAGTGGTGTTGATGTGATGTTCTATTGTAGTGGTGTTGATGTGATGTCCTATTGTAGTGGTGTTGATGTGATGTCCTATTGTAGTGGTGTTGATGTGATGTCCTATTGTAGTGGTGTTGATGTGATGTCCTATTGTAGTGGTGTTGATGTTCTATTGTAGTGGTGTTGATGTCCTATTGTAGTGGTGTTGATGTCCTATTGTAGTGGTGTTGATGTGATGTCCTATTGTAGTGGTGTTGATGTCCTATTGTAGTGGTGTTGATGTGATGTCCTATTGTAGTGGTGTTGATGTGATGTTCTATTGTAGTGGTGTTGATGTGATGTCCTATTGTAGTGGTGTTGATGTCCTATTGTAGTGGTGTTGATGTGATATCCTATTGTAGTGGTGTTGATGATATCCTATTGTAGTGGTGTTGATGTCCTATTGTAGTGGTGTTGATGTGATGTCCTATTGTAGTGGTGTTGATGTGATGTCCTATTGTAGTGGTGTTGATGTTCTATTGTAGTGGTGTTGATGTCCTATTGTAGTGGTGTTGATGTGATGTCCTATTGTAGTGGTGTTGATGTCCTATTGTAGTGGTGTTGATGTCCTATTGTAGTGGTGTTGATGTGATGTCCTATTGTAGTGGTGTTGATGTCCTATTGTAGTGGTGTTGATGTGATGTCCTATTGTAGTGGTGTTGATGTGATGTCCTATTGTAGTGGTGTTGATGTGATGTCCTATTGTAGTGGGGTTGATGTTCTATTGTAGTGGTGTTGATGTGATGTTCTATTGTAGTGGTGTTGATGTCCTATTGTAGTGGTGTTGATGTGATGTCCTATTGTAGTGGTGTTGATGTGATGTTCTATTGTAGTGGTGTTGATGTGATGTTCTATTGTAGTGGTGTTGATGTGATGTCCTATTGTAGTGGTGTTGATGTGATGTCCTATTGTAGTGGTGTTGATGTGATGTCCTATTGTAGTGGTGTTGATGTGATGTTCTATTGTAGTGGTGTTGATGTGATGTCCTATTGTAGTGGTGTTGATGTCCTATTGTAGTGGTGTTGATGTGATGTCCTATTGTAGTGGTGTTGATGTGATGTTCTATTGTAGTGGTGTTGATGTGATGTCCTATTGTAGTGTTGTTGATGTCCTATTGTAGTGGTGTTGATGTGATGTCCTATTGTAGTGGTGTTGATGTCCTATTGTGTGGTGTTGATGTCCTATTGTAGTGGGGTTGATGTGATGTCCTATTGTAGTGGTGTTGATGTGATGTTCTATTGTAGTGGTGTTGATGTGATGTCCTATTGTAGTGGTGTTGATGTCCTATTGTAGTGGTGTTGATGTGATGTCCTATTGTAGTGGTGTTGATGTGATGTTCTATTGTAGTGGTGTTGATGTGATGTCCTATTGTAGTGGTGTTGATGTCCTATTGTAGTGGTGTTGATGTGATGTCCTATTGTAGTGGTGTTGATGTCCTATTGTAGTGGTGTTGATGTCCTGATGGGGTTGATGTGATGTCCTATTGTAGTGGTGTTGATGTGATGTTCTATTGTAGTGGTGTTGATGTGATGTCCTATTGTAGTGGTGTTGATGTCCTATTGTAGTGGTGTTGATGTGATGTCCTATTGTAGTGGTGTTGATGTGATGTTCTATTGTAGTGGTGTTGATGTGATGTGCTATTGTATGTGTTGATGTCCTATTGTAGTGGTGTTGATGTGATGTCCTATTGTAGTGGTGTTGATGTCCTATTGTAGTGGTGTTGATGTCCTATTGTAGTGGTGTTGATGTGATGTCCTATTGTAGTGGTGTTGATGTGATGTTCTATTGTAGTGGTGTTGATGTGATGTCCTATTATAGTGGTGTTGATGTTCTATTGTAGTGGTGTTGATGTGATGTTCTATTGTAGTGGTGTTGATGTGATGTCCTATTGTAGTGGTGTTGATGTGATGTCCTATTGTAGTGGTGTTGATGTGATGTCCTATTGTAGTGGTGTTGATGTGATGTCCTATTGTAGTGGTGTTGATGTTCTATTGTAGTGGTGTTGATGTCCTATTGTAGTGGTGTTGATGTCCTATTGTAGTGGTGTTGATGTGATGTCCTATTGTAGTGGTGTTGATGTCCTATTGTAGTGGTGTTGATGTGATGTCCTATTGTAGTGGTGTTGATGTGATGTTCTATTGTAGTGGTGTTGATGTGATGTCCTATTGTAGTGGTGTTGATGTCCTATTGTAGTGGTGTTGATGTGATATCCTATTGTAGTGGTGTTGATGTGATATCCTATTGTAGTGGTGTTGATGTCCTATTGTAGTGGTGTTGATGTGATGTCCTATTGTAGTGGTGTTGATGTGATGTCCTATTGTAGTGGTGTTGATGTTCTATTGTAGTGGTGTTGATGTCCTATTGTAGTGGTGTTGATGTGATGTCCTATTGTAGTGGTGTTGATGTCCTATTGTAGTGGTGTTGATGTCCTATTGTAGTGGTGTTGATGTGATGTCCTATTGTAGTGGTGTTGATGTCCTATTGTAGTGGTGTTGATGTGATGTCCTATTGTAGTGGTGTTGATGTGATGTCCTATTGTAGTGGTGTTGATGTGATGTCCTATTGTAGTGGGGTTGATGTTCTATTGTAGTGGTGTTGATGTGATGTTCTATTGTAGTGGTGTTGATGTCCCATTGTAGTGGTGTTGATGTGATGTCCTATTGTAGTGGTGTTGATGTGATGTTCTATTGTAGTGGTGTTGATGTGATGTTCTATTGTAGTGGTGTTGATGTGATGTCCTATTGTAGTGGTGTTGATGTGATGTCCTATTGTAGTGGTGTTGATGTGATGTCCTATTGTAGTGGTGTTGATGTGATGTTCTATTGTAGTGGTGTTGATGTGATGTCCTATTGTAGTGGTGTTGATGTCCTATTGTAGTGGTGTTGATGTGATGTCCTATTGTAGTGGTGTTGATGTGATGTTCTATTGTAGTGGTGTTGATGTGATGTCCTATTGTAGTGTTGTTGATGTCCTATTGTAGTGGTGTTGATGTGATGTCCTATTGTAGTGGTGTTGATGTCCTATTGTAGTGGTGTTGATGTCCTATTGTAGTGGGGTTGATGTGATGTCCTATTGTAGTGGTGTTGATGTGATGTTCTATTGTAGTGGTGTTGATGTGATGTCCTATTGTAGTGGTGTTGATGTCCTATTGTAGTGGTGTTGATGTGATGTCCTATTGTAGTGGTGTTGATGTGATGTTCTATTGTAGTGGTGTTGATGTGATGTCCTATTGTAGTGGTGTTGATGTCCTATTGTAGTGGTGTTGATGTGATGTCCTATTGTAGTGGTGTTGATGTCCTATTGTAGTGGTGTTGATGTCCTATTGTAGTGGGGTTGATGTGATGTCCTATTGTAGTGGTGTTGATGTGATGTTCTATTGTAGTGGTGTTGATGTGATGTCCTATTGTAGTGGTGTTGATGTGATGTTCTATTGTAGTGGTGTTGATGTGATGTCCTATTGTAGTGGTGTTGATGTCCTATTGTAGTGGTGTTGATGTGATGTCCTATTGTAGTGGTGTTGATGTGATGTTCTATTGTAGTGGTGTTGATGTTCTATTGTAGTGGTGTTGATGTTCTATTGTAGTGGTGTTGATGTTCTATTGTAGTGGTGTTGATGTGATGTCCTATTGTAGTGGTGTTGATGTCCTATTGTAGTGGTGTTGATGTCCTATTGTAGTGGTGTTGATGTGATGTTCTATTGTAGTGGTGTTGATGTGATATCCTATTGTAGTGGTGTTGATGTGATATCCTATTGTAGTGGTGTTGATGTCCTATTGTAGTGGTGTTGATGTGATGTCCTATTGTAGTGGTGTTGATGTGATGTCCTATTGTAGTGGTGTTGATGTTCTATTGTAGTGGTGTTGATGTCCTATTGTAGTGGTGTTGATGTGATGTCCTATTGTAGTGGTGTTGATGTCCTATTGTAGTGGTGTTGATGTCCTATTGTAGTGGTGTTGATGTGATGTCCTATTGTAGTGGTGTTGATGTCCTATTGTAGTGGTGTTGATGTGATGTTCTATTGTAGTGGTGTTGATGTGATGTCCTATTGTAGTGGTGTTGATGTGATGTCCTATTGTAGTGGTGTTGATGTGATGTCCTATTGTAGTGGTGTTGATGTGATGTCCTATTGTAGTGGTGTTGATGTGATGTCCTATTGTAGTGGTGTTGATGTGATGTTCTATTGTAGTGGTGTTGATGTTCTATTGTAGTGGTGTTGATGTGATGTCCTATTGTAGTGGTGTTGATGTCCTATTGTAGTGGTGTTGATGTCCTATTGTAGTGGTGTTGATGTGATGTCCTATTGTAGTGGTGTTGATGTGATGTTCTATTGTAGTGGTGTTGATGTGATGTTCTATTGTAGTGGTGTTGATGTGATGTCCTATTGTAGTGGTGTTGATGTGATGTCCTATTGTAGTGGTGTTGATGTGATGTCCTATTGTAGTGGTGTTGATGTGATGTTCTATTGTAGTGGTGTTGATGTGATGTCCTATTGTAGTGGTGTTGATGTCCTATTGTAGTGGTGTTGATGTGATGTCCTATTGTAGTGGTGTTGATGTGATGTTCTATTGTAGTGGTGTTGATGTGATGTGCTATTGTAGTGGTGTTGATGTCCTATTGTAGTGGTGTTGATGTGATGTCCTATTGTAGTGGTGTTGATGTGATGTCCTATTGTAGTGGTGTTGATGTGATGTCCTATTGTAGTGGTGTTGATGTGATGTCCTATTGTAGTGGTGTTGATGTCCTATTGTAGTGGTGTTGATGTGATGTCCTATTGTAGTGGTGTTGATGTGATGTTCTATTGTAGTGGTGTTGATGTGATGTCCTATTGTAGTGGTGTTGATGTGATGTCCTGTTGTAGTGGTGTTGATGTTCTATTGCAGTGGTGTTGATGTGATGTTCTATTGTAGTGGTGTTGATGTGATGTCCTATTGTAGTGGTGTTGATGTTCTATTGTAGTGGTGTTGATGTTCTATTGTAGTGGTGTTGATGTGATGTCCTATTGTAGTGGTGTTGATGTCCTGTTGTAGTGGTGTTGATGTTCTATTGCAGTGGTGTTGATGTGATGTCCTATTGTAGTGGTGTTGATGTTCTATTGTAGTGGTGTTGATGTGATGTCCTATTGTAGTGGTGTTGATGTGATGTTCTATTGTAGTGGTGTTGATGTGATGTTCTATTGTAGTGGTGTTGATGTGATGTCCTATTGTAGTGGTGTTGATGTGATGTTCTATTGTAGTGGTGTTGATGTGATGTTCTATTGTAGTGGTGTTGATGTGATGTCCTATTGTAGTGGTGTTGATGTGATGTCCTATTGTAGTGGTGTTGATGTGATGTTCTATTGTAGTGGTGTTGATGTCCTATTGTAGTGGTGTTGATGTGATGTCCTATTGTAGTGGTGTTGATGTGATGTCCTATTGTAGTGGTGTTGATGTGATGTTCTATTGTAGTGGTGTTGATGTGATGTTCTATTGTAGTGGTGTTGATGTTCTATTGTAGTGGTGTTGATGTGATGTCCTATTGTAGTGGTGTTGATGTGATGTCCTATTGTAGTGGTGTTGATGTGATGTTCTATTGTAGTGGTGTTGATGTGATGTTCTATTGTAGTGGTGTTGATGTGATGTCCTATTGTAGTGGTGTTGATGTCCTATTGTAGTGGGGTTGATGTTCTATTGTAGTGGTGTTGATGTGATGTTCTATTGTAGTGGTGTTGATGTTCTATTGTAGTGGTGTTGATGTGATGTCCTATTGTAGTGGTGTTGATGTTCTATTGTAGTGGTGTTGATGTGATGTCCTATTGTAGTGGTGTTGATGTGATGTTCTATTGTAGTGGTGTTGATGTGATGTTCTATTGTAGTGGTGTTGATGTGATGTCCTATTGTAGTGGTGTTGATGTGATGTCCTATTGTAGTGGTGTTGATGTGATGTCCTATTGTAGTGGTGTTGATGTGATGTTCTATTGTAGTGGTGTTGATGTGATGTCCTATTGTAGTGGTGTTAATATAATAATAATAATAATATATGCCATTTAGCAGACGCTTTATCCAAAGCGACTTACAGTCATGTGTGCATACATTCTACGTGGGTGGTCCCGGGGATCGAACCCACTACCCCTGGCGTGTTGATGCTCTACCAACTGAGCTACAGAAGGACCACTATTGTAGTGGTGTTGATGTGATGTCCTATTGTAGTGGTGTTGATGTGATGTTCTATTGTAGTGGTGTTGATGTGATGTGCTATTGTAGTGGTGTTGATGTCCTATTGTAGTGGTGTTGATGTGATGTCCTATTGTAGTGGTGTTGATGTCCTATTGTAGTGGTGTTGATGTCCTATTGTAGTGGGGTTGATGTGATGTCCTATTGTAGTGGTGTTGATGTGATGTTCTATTGTAGTGGTGTTGATGTGATGTCCTATTATAGTGGTGTTGATGTTCTATTGTAGTGGTGTTGATGTGATGTTCTATTGTAGTGGTGTTGATGTGATGTCCTATTGTAGTGGTGTTGATGTGATGTCCTATTGTAGTGGTGTTGATGTGATGTCCTATTGTAGTGGTGTTGATGTGATGTCCTATTGTAGTGGTGTTGATGTTCTATTGTAGTGGTGTTGATGTCCTATTGTAGTGGTGTTGATGTCCTATTGTAGTGGTGTTGATGTGATGTCCTATTGTAGTGGTGTTGATGTCCTATTGTAGTGGTGTTGATGTGATGTCCTATTGTAGTGGTGTTGATGTGATGTTCTATTGTAGTGGTGTTGATGTGATGTCCTATTGTAGTGGTGTTGATGTCCTATTGTAGTGGTGTTGATGTGATATCCTATTGTAGTGGTGTTGATGTGATATCCTATTGTAGTGGTGTTGATGTCCTATTGTAGTGGTGTTGATGTGATGTCCTATTGTAGTGGTGTTGATGTGATGTCCTATTGTAGTGGTGTTGATGTTCTATTGTAGTGGTGTTGATGTCCTATTGTAGTGGTGTTGATGTGATGTCCTATTGTAGTGGTGTTGATGTCCTATTGTAGTGGTGTTGATGTCCTATTGTAGTGGTGTTGATGTGATGTCCTATTGTAGTGGTGTTGATGTCCTATTGTAGTGGTGTTGATGTGATGTCCTATTGTAGTGGTGTTGATGTGATGTCCTATTGTAGTGGTGTTGATGTGATGTCCTATTGTAGTGGGGTTGATGTTCTATTGTAGTGGTGTTGATGTGATGTTCTATTGTAGTGGTGTTGATGTCCTATTGTAGTGGTGTTGATGTGATGTCCTATTGTAGTGGTGTTGATGTGATGTTCTATTGTAGTGGTGTTGATGTGATGTTCTATTGTAGTGGTGTTGATGTGATGTCCTATTGTAGTGGTGTTGATGTGATGTCCTATTGTAGTGGTGTTGATGTGATGTCCTATTGTAGTGGTGTTGATGTGATGTTCTATTGTAGTGGTGTTGATGTGATGTCCTATTGTAGTGGTGTTGATGTCCTATTGTAGTGGTGTTGATGTGATGTCCTATTGTAGTGGTGTTGATGTGATGTTCTATTGTAGTGGTGTTGATGTGATGTCCTATTGTAGTGGTGTTGATGTCCTATTGTAGTGGTGTTGATGTGATGTCCTATTGTAGTGGTGTTGATGTCCTATTGTAGTGGTGTTGATGTCCTATTGTAGTGGGGTTGATGTGATGTCCTATTGTAGTGGTGTTGATGTGATGTTCTATTGTAGTGGTGTTGATGTGATGTCCTATTGTAGTGGTGTTGATGTCCTATTGTAGTGGTGTTGATGTGATGTCCTATTGTAGTGGTGTTGATGTGATGTTCTATTGTAGTGGTGTTGATGTGATGTCCTATTGTAGTGGTGTTGATGTCCTATTGTAGTGGTGTTGATGTGATGTCCTATTGTAGTGGTGTTGATGTCCTATTGTAGTGGTGTTGATGTCCTATTGTAGTGGGGTTGATGTGATGTCCTATTGTAGTGGTGTTGATGTGATGTTCTATTGTAGTGGTGTTGATGTGATGTCCTATTGTAGTGGTGTTGATGTGATGTTCTATTGTAGTGGTGTTGATGTGATGTCCTATTGTAGTGGTGTTGATGTCCTATTGTAGTGGTGTTGATGTGATGTCCTATTGTAGTGGTGTTGATGTGATGTTCTATTGTAGTGGTGTTGATGTTCTATTGTAGTGGTGTTGATGTTCTATTGTAGTGGTGTTGATGTTCTATTGTAGTGGTGTTGATGTGATGTCCTATTGTAGTGGTGTTGATGTCCTATTGTAGTGGTGTTGATGTCCTATTGTAGTGGTGTTGATGTGATGTTCTATTGTAGTGGTGTTGATGTGATATCCTATTGTAGTGGTGTTGATGTGATATCCTATTGTAGTGGTGTTGATGTCCTATTGTAGTGGTGTTGATGTGATGTCCTATTGTAGTGGTGTTGATGTGATGTCCTATTGTAGTGGTGTTGATGTTCTATTGTAGTGGTGTTGATGTCCTATTGTAGTGGTGTTGATGTGATGTCCTATTGTAGTGGTGTTGATGTCCTATTGTAGTGGTGTTGATGTCCTATTGTAGTGGTGTTGATGTGATGTCCTATTGTAGTGGTGTTGATGTCCTATTGTAGTGGTGTTGATGTGATGTCCTATTGTAGTGGTGTTGATGTGATGTCCTATTGTAGTGGTCTTGATGTGATGTTCTATTGTAGTGGTGTTGATGTGATGTCCTATTGTAGTGGTGTTGATGTGATGTCCTATTGTAGTGGTGTTGATGTGATGTCCTATTGTAGTGGTGTTGATGTGATGTCCTATTGTAGTGGTGTTGATGTGATGTCCTATTGTAGTGGGGTTGATGTTCTATTGTAGTGGTGTTGATGTGATGTTCTATTGTAGTGGTGTTGATGTCCTATTGTAGTGGTGTTGATGTGATGTCCTATTGTAGTGGTGTTGATGTGATGTTCTATTGTAGTGGTGTTGATGTGATGTTCTATTGTAGTGGTGTTGATGTGATGTCCTATTGTAGTGGTGTTGATGTGATGTCCTATTGTAGTGGTGTTGATGTGATGTCCTATTGTAGTGGTGTTGATGTGATGTTCTATTGTAGTGGTGTGATGTGATGTCCTATTGTAGTGGTGTTGATGTCCTATTGTAGTGGTGTTGATGTGATGTCCTATTGTAGTGGTGTTGATGTGATGTTCTATTGTAGTGGTGTTGATGTGATGTCCTATTGTAGTGGTGTTGATGTCCTATTGTAGTGGTGTTGATGTGATGTCCTATTGTAGTGGTGTTGATGTCCTATTGTAGTGGTGTTGATGTCCTATTGTAGTGGGGTTGATGTGATGTCCTATTGTAGTGGTGTTGATGTTCTATTGTAGTGGTGTTGATGTGATGTTCTATTGTAGTGGTGTTGATGTGATGTCCTATTGTAGTGGTGTTGATGTGATGTCCTATTGTAGTGGTGTTGATGTGATGTCCTATTGTAGTGGTGTTGATGTGATGACCTATTGTAGTGGTGTTGATGTCCTATTGTAGTGGTGTTGATGTGATGTCCTATTGTAGTGGTGTTGATGTGATGTCCTATTGTAGTGGTGTTGATGTGATGTCCTATTGTAGTGGTGTTGATGTCCTATTGTAGTGGTGTTGATGTCCTATTGTAGTGGGGTTGATGTGATGTCCTATTGTAGTGGTGTTGATGTTCTATTGTAGTGGTGTTGATGTGATGTTCTATTGTAGTGGTGTTGATGTGATGTCCTATTGTAGTGGTGTTGATGTGATGTCCTATTGTAGTGGTGTTGATGTGATGTCCTATTGTAGTGGTGTTGATGTGATGACCTATTGTAGTGGTGTTGATGTCCTATTGTAGTGGTGTTGATGTGATGTCCTATTGTAGTGGTGTTGATGTGATGTTCTATTGTAGTGGTGTTGATGTGATGTCCTATTGTAGTGGTGTTGATGTGATGTCCTATTGTAGTGGTGTTGATGTGATGTCCTATTGTAGTGGTGTTGATGTGATGTTCTATTGTAGTGGTGTTGATGTGATGTCCTATTGTAGTGGTGTTGATGTGATGTCCTATTGTAGTGGTGTTGATGTGATGTCCTATTGTAGTGGTGTTGATGTGATGTCCTATTGTAGTGGTGTTGATGTGATGACCTATTGTAGTGGTGTTGATGTCCTATTGTAGTGGTGTTGATGTGATGTCCTATTGTAGTGGTGTTGATGTCCTATTGTAGTGGGGTTGATGTGATGTCCTATTGTAGTGGTGTTGATGTGATGTCCTATTGTAATGGTGTTGATGTGATGTCCTATTGTAGTGGTGTTGATGTTCTATTGTAGTGGTGTTGATGTCCTATTGTAGTGGTGTTGATGTCCTATTGTAGTGGTGTTGATGTGATGTCCTATTGTAGTGGTGTTGATGTCCTATTGTAGTGGTGTTGATGTGATGTCCTATTGTAGTGGTGTTGATGTGATGTTCTATTGTAGTGGTGTTGATGTGATGTCCTATTGTAGTGGTGTTGATGTCCTATTGTAGTGGTGTTGATGTGATGTCCTATTGTAGTGGTGTTGATGTGATGTCCTATTGTAGTGGTGTTGATGTGATGTCCTATTGTAGTGGTGTTGATGTGATGTTCTATTGTAGTGGTGTTGATGTTCTATTGTAGTGGTGTTGATGTGATGTCCTATTGTAGTGGTGTTGATGTCCTATTGTAGTGGTGTTGATGTTCTATTGTAGTGGTGTTGATGTGATGTTCTATTGTAGTGGTGTTGATGTGATATCCTATTGTAGTGGTGTTGATGTGATATCCTATTGTAGTGGTGTTGATGTCCTATTGTAGTGGTGTTGATGTGATGTCCTATTGTAGTGGTGTTGATGTGATGTCCTATTGTAGTGGTGTTGATGTTCTATTGTAGTGGTGTTGATGTCCTATTGTAGTGGTGTTGATGTGATGTCCTATTGTAGTGGTTTTGATGTCCTATTGTAGTGGTGTTGATGTCCTATTGTAGTGGTGTTGATGTGATGTCCTATTGTAGTGGTGTTGATGTCCTATTGTAGTGGTGTTGATGTGATGTCCTATTGTAGTGGTGTTGATGTGATGTCCTATTGTAGTGGTCTTGATGTGATGTTCTATTGTAGTGGTGTTGATGTGATGTCCTATTGTAGTGGTGTTGATGTGATGTCCTATTGTAGTGGTGTTGATGTGATGTCCTATTGTAGTGGTGTTGATGTGATGTCCTATTGTAGTGGTGTTGATGTGATGTCCTATTGTAGTGGTGTTGATGTCCTATTGTAGTGGTGTTGATGTGATGTTCTATTGTAGTGGTGTTGATGTCCTCTTGTAGTGGTGTTGATGTGATGTCCTATTGTAGTGGTGTTGATGTGATGTCCTATTGTAGTGGTGTTGATGTCCTATTGTAGTGGTGTTGATGTGATGTCCTATTGTAGTGGTGTTGATGTGATGTCCTATTGTAGTGGTCTTGATGTGATGTTCTATTGTAGT
>NW_025750216.1:2500-20209 GCF_021184085.1 Oncorhynchus gorbuscha | reverse complement strand
TAATGGAGCATGTGTGAATATACTCCAAGCTCTCTTCCCAGTCTGCCACCGAGATGTCAGTCCCTAGTTCTTCCTCCCATTTTGCCTTGATGGCATCAGTAGAAGGTGTGCTAACAGATTGAAAAGCATCATATAGACGCGATATCAGTTTATCTGAGGTGGGGCATATTTTTATGCATCCGTCAAATGTGGAAGGTTTAGCATTCCCAAATGTTGGGAGGTGTTTTCTAACGTAGTCTCGAATTTGTAGGTATCTGAAAAAATTACTTCTGGGAAGATTATACGTTTCCCTCAGCAACTCAAAGGAAGCAAAGGTCCCTTCTATGTATAAATCCCCTATAGTACTTATCCCCAACTCTCCCCATCGCTCAAAGGTGTTATCAAGGTTAGAAGGGGCAAAGGAGGGATTCCTGGCGACAGGGAGCATGAATGACATTGGTCTGAGCTCAAAATGGACTTTAATTTGCTTCCAGATTCGGACTGTGCTATGTATCACGGTTGACAACTCCATTGTGTCCTCCTCCCAGAGCGCTAAGAACCTTGGCGTGATCCTGGACAACAAACTGTCGTTCTCAACTAACATCAAGGCGGTGGCCCGTTCCTGTAGGTTCATGCTCTACAACATCCGCAGAGTACGACCCTGCCTCACACAGGAAGCGGCGCAGGTCCTAATCCAGGCACTTGTCATCTCCCGTCTGGATTACTGCAACTCGCTGTTGGCTGGGCTCCCTGCCTGTGCCATTAAACCCCTACAACTCATCCAGAACGCCGCAGCCCGTCTAGTGTTCAACCTTCCCAAGTTCTCTCACGTCACCCCGCTCCTCCGCTCTCTCCACTGGCTTCCAGTTGAAGCTCGCATCCGCTACAAGACCATGGTGCTTGCCTACGGAGCTGTGAGGGGAACGGCACCTCAGTACCTCCAGGCTCTGATCAGGCCCTACACCCAAATAAGGGCACTGCGTTCATCCACCTCTGGCCTGCTCGCCTCCCTACCACTGAGGAAGTACAGTTCCCGCTCAGCTCAGTCAAAACTGTTCGCTGCTCTGGCTCCCCAATGGTGGAACAAACTCCCTCATGACGCCAGGACAGCGGAGTCAATCACCACCTTCCGGAGACACCTGAAACCCCACCTCTTTAAGGAATACCTAGGATAGGATAAAGTAATCCTTCTCACCCCCCCCCCCCTTAAAGATTTAGATGCACTATTGTAAAGTGGTTGTTCCACTGGATGTCATAAGGTGAATGCACCAATTTGTAAGTCGCTCTGGATAAGAGCGTCTGCTAAATGACTTAAATGTAATGTAAATGTAAATGTATAATAGGATTGTTACAATAAAGTGACATCTCCAGATTGACAGGCGACAAAATCACAGCGCCAATAGAGAAGGGGTGACACTCCTCACGCTCCATACTAAGCCAGCTGGATGCCGGGAGTACGTCATCCAACAGAAATGTAACAATGCGGAGGTTAGCGGCCCAGTAATAAAATATAACATTTGGGAGAGACAATTCTCCTTCCATCTTGGATTTACAGAGGTGTTTTTTACCTATCCTGTGTGTTTTATAATCCCAGATGAAAGGATTCCTTATTGAGTCCAGTTGTTTATGAAAGGATTTAGGTATGAATACTGGGATGTTCTGATATAGGTAGAGCAGTTGTGGGAGGAAGACCATTTTAATGGCATTAATTCTTCCGAGCAGAGAAATTGGGAGAGTTCTCCAAAATAGTATGTTTGCTTTGAGTTTTTGTATCAGAGAGCGGAAATTCTCTTTAAATAGTAAGGAGTATTGTTTGGTAACTACAATTCCTAGGTAAGTACATTTTTCTGAAGATAACTTAAATGGGAGATGTTCTAGCCAGGAGGTATTTTGCGACCGTATGGGCATTAATTCACTCTTGTTCCAATTTATTCTGTATCCCGAGAAGGTACCAAACAAATTGAAGAGCATAGGCGACAGCGCACAACCCTGCCCTGTCCCCCTGTTGAGGTTAAATCGGGGAGACAATGATTGGTTAGTGAGTATTCTGGCACAGGGGTTCCTATATAAAAGCTGGATCCAATTTGTGAACCTATCTCCAATATTAAATTTCTGTAGGACCTTGAATAGATAGGGCCACTCAACTTGGTCAAAGGCCTTTTCGGCGTCAAGAGATATGACGGCAAGGTCCACGTTGGGTAACCTCTGAGAATACATAATATTGAAGAGGCGCCTGAGATTGAAGAATGAGTTTCTGTTAGGGATAAAGCCGGTCTGATCCGAATGGACCAATTTGCCAATTAAAGTGCTAAGCCTGTTAGCCAGAGTTTTTGCTAGAATATTTTGGTCTGTATGACCCTACCTCTTCTGGATCTTTATCCTTCTTATGTATAACTGTAATGAACGCTTCGTCCAAAGTAGAAGGGAGAGCTCCATCCTCATTGGCCTGAATCAACATTTTGTGCAGATAGGGAGAGAGCATGTTGCTGAATGTTTTATAGAATTCACCAGGGTATCCATCTGGGCCCGGGGTCTTGCCTCTCTTTAGAGATTTAATTGTTTCTCGAATTTCATCAAGAGATATTTCCTTATTCAGGAAGTTAGAATCTTCCTGGTTCAGGGCAGGAAGATTACAGTCCTCCAAAAATGTTTGCATAATTAAGGGGTTAGGATCCGCTTTAGATGTATATAGAGTCTCATAAAACTGCCGGAATCTGTCATTGATGTCTTTGGGGGAAGAGAGTAATTCGCCAGATGCAGATTTAACCCTGTGAATCATTCGGTCACTCACATTTTTTCGAAGTTGTCTGGCGAGTAATTTGTATGGTTTGTCACCAAACTCAAAATATTTTTGCTTGGCATAGAGAAAAGATTTAGCAATTTTAGCTGAGAGAATCTAATTATATTCAAATTTTAAAGAGGTAATTTTTTAAATGTTTCTCCATAGATGGGTGGCTAGCATTCTCCCTATCCAGTAAGTGAATTTGTCCCTCTAGTTCTTCCAGTTTTCCTCTGTTTTGCCTATTCCTGGCAGCCTGAAAGGAGATGATACAGCCTCTCAGATAAGCCTTCAGTGTTTCCCACAATAATGCTGGGGAGGTCTCTGTGTTGTCGTTGATATCAAAGAAAAATGTAATTTGGTCTTTAAGATATTCACAGAATGTTGGTTCTGTGAGGAGCTGAGGATTCAACCTCCAGACCCTCTCGTTTGGTACAATGTCACCCAATCTCAGGGAGAAGGTGAGTGGACTGTGATCCGAGATTATAATATCATGATACCTCACATTACAGGTATAGGGGAGTAGTCTAGCATCCAACAAAAAGTAGTCAATTCGAGTGTAAACCTTGTGAACATGAGAGTAAAAGGAGTATTCCCTACCTGTAGGGTTAGCGATCCTCCATATATCAAATAAGTTTGAATTTTTTATGTAGGTATTCAAGAATTCGCTTGAATAGGAGGTAGGGGTTCGACGGGTAGAGGATCTATCCAAATATTGGTCTAGCACACAGTTAAGGTCCCCTCCAATGACCAGGTTAGTTTGGGAGATATCTGGAATCAGGGCAAGGACTCTTTTGAAAAAAGAGGTGTTGTCAATGTTTGGCCCATAGATATTTAGTAGAGTTACTGAGGTAGAGTGGATTTCTCCTATTGCGATCACATACCGACCCTCTTTATCCGCAATAGTGGTTTTATGTAGAAAGGGAATTCCTTTCCGTACCAGAATCGCTGTGCCTCTCGTTCTGGCAGAGAAGTTAGAGTGATACACTTGCCCCACCCACCTACACTTAAGTCTGCTATGAGAGTTATTCTTCAGATGGGTTTCTTGCAAAAATATAATATCAGACGAGAGTGCTTTCAAGTGGGCTAGGACCTTGCCCCTCTTAATTGGTTCGTTTAAACCCTTGACATTCCAGGAAGTGAATGTAAGCCCCACCCTCCTCTCGTTTGTAGTTCCTATGGTGGCCTGCATACCATGTCACTTGATAAAAAGATAAGAAAGCGCACCAAAGCATCACGATCAGCATATGTAGCACCTACACCCGAGCAGTATCCAACCCACCCCTCCCCCCCTGCAAGCACCTTTACTTCCCACCTTGTTACCCTAATTTCCCCAACACTTACCCCCCCCCCCCCCCATCGACCCATATTTAACAGGCATGTGCAAACAGGAGAGAAAAAAAGGAAAAATAAAAATAATAAACACATTGTCTGGCCGATGCCAAAAAAGCACGGCGCGACCTCGAACCAGAGGTAAAACAAAAATAAAATCCCAACTATATGTTCACCTCTCACTATTCTAGAACTTCTACTAACATATGAACTGAGGAGGCTCCTGCGAGTTAAGTGTTCAGTTAGCATCTAATAAAGCTAAACCGAATAAGTTGCAACTTATACATATTGCGCATTTAAGCATCATCCTGGGTCAATCCCAGAGATAAGCAAGATATAGCCTCAATATTATATTGCTAAGCACTGCTGGTCAAAAAATAAACCATCCGCAACCGACATAGTCAGCCGTACCTTTACATACTGTGGGTCAGGAGATCGCACCAAGGCCTTTACATACTGTGGGTCAGGAGATCGGAACAAGGATTTGTTAAATGAAATGTTCCCCCCATAAAAAAATATGTTTAATAAAAAATAAATGCAAATATATATATATATATATATATATATATATATATATATATATATATATATATATATATATATATATATATATATATACATATACATATATACATACACACATACATACACATACACACATATACACACATATACACACACACACATATATACATACCCACACATACAGATACACATATACACACATATACACACACACACATATATACATACCCACACATACAGATACACATACCTATATATACATACACACACACACACACATACATGTATGTATACATACCCACACAAAAAAATCATATATAAAAATATATATTTAAAGAATATGTATATACATCCATATGCACACATACACATACAAACATTCATACCCCAGAATAACAATCTACACTGATTTAAAATATACACATACATAATATTAAAATGCTAAGAGAAAATAGTAATAAAGTACAAATAGTAATTATATGTACGCACACCTACACATCCATTAGCACTACAGAGGGCTGGTGGGACTCTAGTCGGGAGAGAGGTCCACGGCCAGACAAAGGCAGAACGGCACAAAACATCAACTTGCTAACCAGGTGTCTGCCCCCTCCCAACCATCACCCCCAGTCCCCTGCATGCAATAAATAAATGGTATGGTAGTAAGAGTAATGTAAGGATTGTAAAATAAATAATAGCAGACCTTAACACGCAATAACAAGGCACTCTAACCTGTACGGGGGATTGGTGTATATCCCCGGATAAACTTATCTGCGTCTAAAACCGTTGTAGAGTTTGGTCATGACATCTCTGTAGTCGGCAAGATGCTTTGCCACAGACACGGAATGGATGCCCTTTGTGTGACAGGTTGCCCCTCATTCGAGCTTCACGCAGGATAAGATCCTTGGTCTTGAAACTGTGACAACAGATGATTACTGGGCGAGGACGTTGGCCCGGTCCAGGCACTGGGACAAGGGAGCGATGTGCGCGGTCCAGCTGGGGATCCGAATCCAAAACATCCGATCCCATTGCATCCTTCAATAGCTTGGCGAAGAAGTCGGTAGGGCGAGAGCCCACCTCTATCCCCTCTGCCAGACCAACAACGCGAAGTTTATTACGTCTGGATCGGCCCTCCAGGTCCACCACTTTCACAGAAAGCCTCTGCACAGTATCCTGCAATGACGAGCATAGCTTCTCTAACTCGTCGATCCTACCAGCGTTGAATTCAGAAGCTTTCTCAAAGGCTAAAATACTCTGTCCATGCGAAGCGACCGTTCGAATGATGCTCTCGATTTTGGTGTCCAGTTCAGCAATAGTGGCCTTAAGATCCTAAGCTATAGCAACACGTAGCTCCCCCAGAGCCCGGGTAAGTTCTGTAAGTGTCACGTTGTTGCATGTGCCTCCCGTCATGTCTGTCTGTCATGCAGGTGATAGAGGACCCAAAAGCGACTTGACAGAAACAGAGTTTATTCAAATCCAAACAGGGAATAACAGAAATCCTCTAGTCTGTAGAGGGGAATAACAAGAGAAGCGGCCACAGACTGCAGGTCGCTTCGGGTAGGCGCAGGCCGTAGTAGACAGAGACACCTGCTCACACGCAGCATCTGATGAAGGCAAAAAACACGACAGGACAGGGCGAAACACAATCACAGCATGGTGAATACAAAACAAGGAACCGACGGAACAGGAACGGAACACAAAGGAATAAATAGGGACTCTAATCAGGGGAAAGGATCGGGAACAGGTGTGGGAAGACTAAATGATGATTAGGGGAATAGGAACAGCTGGGAGCAGGAACGGAACGATAGAGAGAGGAGAGAGAGGGAGGGGGAGAGAGAGGGATAGAAAAAGGGAACGAACCTAATAAGACCAGCAGGGGGAAACGAACAGAAGGAAAAGCAAAAATGACAAGATGATATAAGACAAAACATGACACTGTCTCGTTGTTTAGTGGGGAGTAGGCCCCCGCTGTGGATTTATTGTCCTTTGCTCGCTTATTACTCGGCATTTTCATATAAAAAGTTACAATCTTGTATTAGAAAGAAACGTTTGTTGAAAAAAGTACCATAAAGTAGGTTAAATTAGATTATTTCGCAAAAAAAAGTTGCAGGAGCCTCTCACGCACAGCCGTTCACTCCAACATGCTAGCTCCGCCTCCTCTCTCTTCTTTTTAAGTGGGAGAACTTGCACAATGTGTGGCTGACTAGATACTTTTTTGCCCCACTGTATGAATGCCAACGTATATGAATGCCAATCCTCAAGATATGCCGAACGGCATAGGCAAGATGCAGTAGATGGTATAGAGTACAGTATATACATATGAGATAAGTAATGTAGAGTATGTAAACATTATAAAGTGGCATTGGTTAAAGTGACTAGTGATATATTTATTACATACATTTTTTCATTATTAAAGTGGCTAGAGATGAGTCAGTATGTTGGCAGCAGCTTCTTAAATCTCTGGCCAGTTTAATACATTTATTTTATTTAATAACGGTATCAATAGTCACTTTAAATAACGCCACTTTAATAATGATAACAAATCCTACATTCTCATCTCGTATGTATATACAGTTGAAGTCGGAAGTTTACATACACTTAGGTTGGAGTCATTAAAACTCGTTTTTCAACCACTCCACAAATGTCTTGTTAAAAAACTATCGTTTTGGCAGTCGATTAGGACATCTACTTTGTGCATGACACAATTAATTTTTCCAACAATTGTTTACATACAGATTATTTCACTTGTAATTCACTGTATCACAATTCCAGTGGGTCAGAAGTTTACATACACTAAGTTGACTGTGCCTTTAAACAGCTTGGAAAACTCCCAAAATTATGTCATGGCTGTAAAAGCTTCTGATAGGCTAATTGACATCATTTGAGTCAATTGGAGGTGTACCTGTGGATGTATTTCAAGGCCTACCTTCAAACTCAGTGCCCCTTTGCTTGACATCATGGGAGAATCAAAATAAATAAGTCAAGCCATTGTGGACCTCCACAAGTCTGGTTCATCCTTGGGATCAATTTCCAAACACCTGAAGGTACCACGTTCATCTGTACAAACAATTGTACGTAAGTATAAACACGCAGCTGCCATACCGCTCAGGAAGGAGACGCGGTCTGTCTCCTAGAAATGAACGTACTTTGGTGCTAAAAATCCCAGAACAACAGCAAAGGACCTTGTGAAGATGCTTGAGGAAACAGTTACAAAAATATCTATATCCACAGTAAAACAAGTCCTATATCGACATAACCTGAAAGGCTGCTCAGCAAGGAAGAAGCCACTCCTCCAAAACCGCCATAAAAAAAGCCAGACTATGGTTTGCAACTGCACATCGGGACAAAGATCGTACTTTTGGAGAAATGTCCTCTGGTCTGAAATATAACTGTTTGGCCATAATGACCATCGTTATGTTTGGAGGAAAAGGGAGAGGCTTGCAAGCCGAAGAACAAACATCCCAACCGTGAAGCACGGGGTGGCAGCATCATGTTGTAGGGGTGCTTTGCTGCAGGAGGGACTGGTGCACTTCACAAAATAAATGGCATCATGAGGAGGGAAATTATGTGGATATATTGAGGCAACATCTCAAGACATCAGTCAGGAAGTTAAAGCTTGGTCGCAAATGGGTCTTCCAAATGAACAAACACCCCTGCATACTCCCAAAGTTGTGGCAAAATGGTTTAAGGACAACAAAGTCAAGGTATTGGAGTGGCCCTCACAAAGCCCTGACCTCAATCCTATATAAAATGTGTGGGCAGAACTGAAAAAGCGTGTGCAAGCAAGGAGGCCTACAAACCTGACTCAGTTACACCAGCTCTGTCAGGAAGAATGGGCCAAAATTCACCCAACTTATTGTGGGAAGCTTGTGGAAGGCTACCCGAAATATTTGACCCAAGTTTAAATTGTTTCAGGCAATGCTACAAAATACTAATTGAGTGTTTGTAAACTTCTGACCCACTGGGAATGTGATGAAAGAAATAAAAGCTGAAATAAATCATTCTCTGTACTATTATTCTGACATTTCACATTCTTAAAATAAAGCGGTGATCCTAACTGACCTAAAATAGGGAATTTTTACTTGGATTAAATGTCAGGAATTGTGAAAAACTGAGTTTAAATGTATTTGGCTAAGGTGTATGTAAACTTCCAACTTCAACTGTACTGTATTCAATACCATCTACTGCATATTGCCTATGCTGCACGGCCATTGCTCATCCATCTATTTATACGTACATATTCTTATTCATCCCTTTACATTTGTGTCTATAAGGTGGTCATTGTGAATTTGCTAGATTACTTGTTAGACATTACTGCACTGTCTAAACTAGAAGCACAAGCATTTCGCTACACTCACATTAACATCTGCTAACCATGTGCATGTGACCAATAACATTTGATTTGATATGAGAAACGATAGTCTATCATTACTTTAAGATATGAAAGTCAGTCAATCCGGAAAATTTCAAGAACTTTGAACGTTTCTTAAGTGCAGTCGCAAAAACCATCAAGCGCTATGATAAAACTGGCTCTCATGAGGACCACCACAGGAATGGAAGACCCAGAGTTACCTCTACTGCAGAGGATACGTTCATTAGAGTTTCCAGCCTCAGAAATTGCAGCCCAAATAAATGCTTCACAGATTTCAAGTAACAGACAAATCTCAACATCAACTGTTCAGAGGAGACTGTTTGAATCAGGTCTTCATGGTTGAATTACTGCAAAGAAACCACTACTAAAGGACACCAATAAGAAGAGGAGATTGCTTGGCCAAGAACCATGAGCAATGGACATTAGACCGGTGGAGATTTGTCCTTTGGTCTGGAATCCAAATTTGAGATTTTTGGTTTCAACTGCCATGTCTTTGTGAGACGCGGTGAGGTTGAACGGATGATCTCTGCATGTGTATTTCCCACCGTAAAGCATGGAGGAGGAGGTGTTGTGGTGTGGGAGTGCTTTGATGGTAACACTGTCTGTGATTTATTTAGAGTTCAAGGCACACTTAACCAGCATGGCTACCACAGCATTCTGCAGCGATACACCATCCCATCTGGTTTGGGCTTCGTCCCACTATCATTTGTATTTCAACAGGACAATGACCCAGCACACCTCCAGGCTGTGTAAGGGCTATTTTACCACGAAGGAGAGTGATGGAGTGCTGCATCAGATGACCTGGCCTCCACACCCCCCGACCTCAACCCAATTGAGATGGTTTGGGATGAGTCGGACCGCAGAGTGAAGGAAAAGCAGCCAACAAGTGCTCAGCATATGTCTCCTTCAAAACTGTTGGAAAAGCATTCCAGGTGAAGCTGGTTGAGGGAATGCCAAGAGTGTGCAAAGCTGTCATCAAGGCAAAGGGTGACTATTTGAAGAATCTCAAATATAAAATATATTTTGATTTGTTTAACACTTTTTTGGTTACTACATGATTCTATATGTGTTATTTCATAGTTCTGATGTCTTCACTATTATTATACAATGTAGAACAGAGTAAAAATAAAGAAAAACCTTTGACTGAGGTGTTCTAAAACTTCTGACCGGTAAAGTTTATGTGCAATTGTATCCTGATCTAGAGCTGTTTATACGGTGTCCATATTAGGACAGTCTCAGTAGGAGTAATTACATGGACACTGTAGTATATCCTAATTCTACTGGCCAGAAAAAATCATTTAGAGTTACAGCTCCTAAATCATTACATGTCTTTTTAAGAAAATAAATCCCACCACCACAATGAGTGATACTGCCTTGACAGTTTTACACAGGGGGATATACAGTATAGAGTAGAGATTGCAAAGTGCAGTAATGAATTGTGGCTGTGTTCAAAGTTTTTGGAAATAACAGAGGCACTTAGTCGATATCTGGTGTTATGAAGAATTAGAGCTTCTATCACTTTTAGTATCCAAGCAGAAAATACAAACCAGGTCTCCTGAAATTCCCATGAGTGGTAAACACTACTTCTCCACCAGGCCCATTGACAACTGATCAACAAACAAACAAATCAACAAACATCCTTATCGACAGTAATAAAAACAACACAATAACACTTTTAATAACATCATATCATCATAACAGATGTCTCAAGTTTTGAGGTAGCATGCAATTGAAATGCTGACTGCAGGAATGTCCACCAGAGCCGTTGTCAGAGAATGTAAGGTTAATTTCTCTACCATAAGCTGCCTCCAATGTTTTTTTAGAGCTTTTGGCAGTACGTCCAACCGGCCTCACAACCACAGACCATGTGTAATGTCAGCCCAGGACCTCCTCATCTGGATTCTTCACCTGCATCTGAGACCAGCCACCCGGACAGCTGATGAATCAAATGAATCATTTTTGCAGACAGTTAGAAACCACCTCAGGGAAGCTCATCTCCGTGCTTGTTGTCCTTACTAGGGTCTGACTTCAGTTTGCCGCCGTAACCGACTTCAGTGAGAAAATGCTCACCTTCGATGGCCACTGGCATGCTGGAGAAGTGCGCTCTTCCCAGAGTAATCCCGGTTTCGACTGTGCTGGGCAGATGGCAGACAGCTTGTATGGCGTTGTGTGGGCGAGAGGTTTGCTGATGTCAACGTTGTGAACAGAGTGCCCCATGGTGGCACTGGGGTTATGGTATGGACAAGCATAAGCTACGGACAATGAACACAATTCCATTTTATCGATGGCAATTTGAATGCACAGAGATACCATGATGAGATCCTGAGGCCCATTGTCGTGCCATTCATCCAACGCCATCACCTCATTTTTCAGCATGATAATGCACAGCCCCATGGCGCATGGAGCTTTGCATTATTTTCCATGTCCTTTTCCATGGCCTGCATCCTCACCAGACATGTCACCCACTGAGCCTGTTGTGGATGCTTTAGATCGACGTGTAAGACAGCGTGTTCCAGTTCCTGCCAATAACCAGCAACTTCACACTTAAAGATGAGTGGGTCAACATTCCGCAGGCTACAATCAACTGATCAACTCTATGCAAAGGAGATGTGCCACGCTTCATGAGGCAAATGGTGGTCACACCAGATATGGAGTGGTTTTCTGATCCTCGCCCCGACCTTTTGTTTTAAGGTATCTGTGACCAACATATATGCATGTCTGTATTCCCAGTCCTGTGAAACTGATACATTCGGCCCTAATGAATTTATTTGAATTGACTGATTTCTTATATGAACCGGAACTCAGTCAAATCTTTGAAATTGTTGCATGTTGCATTTATATTTTTGTTCAGTGTAAATATAAATTCATTACAGTAAATATTAAACTGTATAAAACAAAGCATTCAACAAATAAAAGCCTGGTCAATGCAACATGTTTTAGTTTTTATGTCATTACTCCTTTAGTTTTCTCATCATACAAACACTATAAAACATGATTCAACTAAGACAAAGTATTAAAAAAGTCCCTTTGTGAACAAGCAGGTTCTGAGTCACCCTGACCAGATGTCTATAAATCCATCTACTGCAGAAAATAGATAAGGAACGCAACCCTGAATGAAGCTATAAAGAAGGGATTGAAAGACGACTAATGAAAGACAGAGGCCACATTTTCACCTCTGCTGTTCTTCACAAACGTCGCAGCCTGTTGTTTGTACGTCCCTTTTGGTTATTTACTTGTTTGTCTTTTTTACATTGTTTTTTTTTCAGTCACTATCTTTAAAACATGAAGCTATTCTCACTTTGGCTCTATTGCTTCCATAATGTCATCCAATGTATTTGTCATGTTCAGTTTTTAAATAACATAAAAACATTGACATCCCAGTCCTGTTATATTACTCCTCTAGTACAGTATATATACAGTCCTGTTATATTACTCCTCTAGTACAGTATATATACAGTCCTGTTATATTACTCCTCTAGTACAGTATATATACAGTCCTGTTATATTACTCCTCTAGTACAGTATATATACAGTCCTGTGTTATATTACTCCTCTAGTACAGTATATATACAGTCCTGTTATATTACTCCTCTAGTACAGTATATATACAGTCCTGTTATATTACTCCTCTAGTACAGTATATATACAGTCCTGTTATATTACTCCTCTAGTACAGTATATATACAGTCCTGTTATATTACTCCTCTAGTACAGTATATATACAGTCCTGTGTTATATTACTCCTCTAGTACAGTATAGATACAGTCCTGTTATATTACTCCTCTAGTACAGTTTATATACAGACCTGTGTTATATTACTCCTCTAGTACAGTATATATACAGTCCTGTTATATTACTCCTCTAGTACAGTATATATACAGTCCTGTTATATTACTCCTCTAGTACAGTATATATACAGTCCTGTTATATTACTCCTCTAGTACAGGATATATACAGTCCTGTGTTATATTACTCCTCTAGTACAGTATATATACAGTCCTGTGTTATATTACTCCTCTAGTACAGTATATATACAGTCCTGTTATATTACTCCTCTAGTACAGTATATATACAGTCCTGTGTTATATTACTCCTCTAGTACAGTATATATACAGTCCTGTGTTATATTACTCCTCTAGTACAGTATATATACAGACCTGTGTTATATTACTCCTCTAGTACAGTATATATACAGTCCTGTTATATTACTCCTCTAGAACAGTATATATACAGACCTGTGTTATATTACTCCTCTAGTACAGTATATATACAGTCCTGTGTTATATTACTCCTCTATTACAGTATATATACAGTCCTGTTATATTACTCCTTGTCACGCCTTGGTCATTATATTTTGTGTTTTTGGTATATGTTTGGGTAAGCCAGGGTGTGACATGGGTTTATATGTTGTGTTTCGTATTGGGGTTTGTATTGTGAATAATAATACCGCAATCGTTATCCGCTTCCCCTTATGTCATCAGCCTTCGAGATTCTGCAGGGAGCCAGGTTCTTTACTAAGTTGGACCTTCGTAATGCTTACCATCTCGTGCGCATCAGAGAGGGGGACGAGTGGAAAACGGCGTTTAACACTCCGTTAGGGCATTTTGAGTACCGGGTTCTACCGTTTGGTCTCGCTAATGCTCCAGCTGTTTTTCAGGCATTAGTTAATGATGTACTGAGAGACATGCTGAACATCTTTGTTTTTGTCTACCTTGACGATATCCTGATTTTTTCACCGTCACTCGAGATTCATGTTCAGCACGTTCGACGTGTACTCCAACGCCTTTTAGAGAATTGTCTCTACGTGAAGGCTGAGAAGTACGCCTTTCATGTCTCCACTGTCACATTTCTCGGTTCTGTTATTTCTGCTGAAGGCATTCAGATGGATCCCGCTAAGGTCCAGGCTGTCAGTGATTGGCCCGTTCCAAGGTCACGTGTCGAGTTGCAGCGCTTTCTAGGTTTCGCTAATTTCTATCGCCGTTTCATTCGTAATTTCGGTCAAGTTGCTGCCCCTCTCACAGCTCTTACTTCTGTCAAGACGTGCTTTAAGTGGTCCGGTTCCGCCCAGGGAGCTTTTGAGCTCCTCAAGAAGCGTTTTACGTCCGCTCCTATCCTCGTTACTCCTGACGTCACTAAACAATTAATTGTCGAGGTTGACGCTTCAGAGGTGGGCGTGGGAGCCATTCTATCCCAGCGCTTCCAGTCTGACGATAAGGTCCATCCTTGCGCTTATTTTTCTCATCGCCTGTCGCCATCGGAACGCAACTATGATGTGGGTAACCGCGAACTGCTCGCCATCCGCTTAGCCCTAGGCGAATGGCGACAGTGGTTGGAGGGGGCGACCGTTCCTTTTGTCGTTTGGACTGACCATAAGAACCTTGAGTACATCCGTTCTGCCAAACGACTTAATGCACGTCAAGCTCGTTGGGCGTTGTTTTTCGCTCGTTTCGAGTTTGTGATTTCTTATCGCCCGGGTAATAAGAACACCAAGCCTGATGCCTTATCCCGTCTCTTTAGTTCTTCTGTGGCTTCTACCGATCCCGAGGGGATTCTTCCTTATGGGCGTGTTGTCGGGTTGACTGTCTGGGGAATTGAGAGACAGGTTAAGCAAGCACTCACTCACACTGCGTCGCCGCGCGCTTGTCCTAGTAACCTTTTCGTTCCTGTTTCTACTCGTCTGACTGTTCTTCAGTGGGCTCACTCTGCCAAGTTAGCTGGCCATCCCGGCGTTCGAGGTACACTTGCTTCTATTCGCCAGCGGTTTTGGTGGCCTACTCAGGAGCGTGACACGCGCCGTTTCGTGGCTGCTTGTTCGGACTGCGCGCAGACTAAGTCAGGTAACTCTCCTCCTGCCGGTCGTCTCAGACCGCTTCCCATTCCTTCTCGACCATGGTCTCACATCGCCTTAGACTTCATTACCGGTCTGCCTTCGTCTGCGGGGAAGACTGTGATTCTTACAGTTGTCGATAGGTTCTCTAAGGCGGCACATTTCATTCCCCTCGCTAAGCTTCCTTCCGCTAAGGAGACGGCACAAATCATCATTGAGAATGTGTTCAGAATTCATGGCCTCCCGTTAGACGCTGTTTCAGACAGAGGTCCGCAATTCACGTCACAGTTTTGGAGGGAGTTCTGTCGTTTGATTGGTGCTTCCGTCAGTCTCTCTTCCGGTTTTCATCCCCAGTCTAACGGTCAAGCAGAAAGGGCCAATCAGACGATTGGTCGCATATTACGCAGCCTTTCTTTTAGAAACCCTGCGTCTTGGGCAGAACAGCTCCCCTGGGCAGAATACGCTCACAACTCGCTTCCTTCGTCTGCTACCGGGCTATCTCCGTTTCAGAGTAGTCTGGGTTACCAGCCTCCTCTGTTCTCGTCCCAGCTCGCCGAGTCCAGCGTTCCCTCCGCTCAGGCGTTTGTCCAACGTTGTGAGCGCACCTGGAGGAGGGTGAGGTCTGCACTTTGCCGTTACAGGGCGCAGACTGTGAGAGCCGCCAATAAACGTAGGATTAAGAGTCCTAGGTATTGTCGCGGCCAGAGAGTGTGGCTTTCCACTCGTAACCTTCCCCTTACGACAGCTTCTCGTAAGTTGACTCCGCGGTTCATTGGTCCGTTCCGTGTCTCCCAGGTCGTCAATCCTGTCGCTGTGCGACTGCTTCTTCCGCGACATCTTCGTCGCGTCCATCCTGTCTTCCATGTCTCCTGTGTCAAGCCCTTTCTTCGCGCCCCGTTCGTCTTCCCTCCCCCCGTCCTTGTCGAGGGCGCACCTATTTACAAGGTACGTAGGATCATGGACATGCGTTCTCGGGGACGTGGTCACCAGTACTTAGTGGATTGGGAGGGTTACGGTCCTGAGGAGAGGAGTTGGGTTCCATCTCGGGACGTGCTGGACCGTTCGCTGATTGATGATTTCCTCCGTTGCCGCCAGGATTCCTCCTCGAGTGCGCCAGGAGGCGCTCGGTGAGTGGGGGGGTACTGTCATGTTTTGTCATATATTGTCTTGTCCTTGTGCTTTCCCTTCTGTTCGTTTCCCCCTGCTGGTCTTATTAGGTTCGTTCCCTTTTTCTATCCCTCTCTCTCCCCCTCCCTCTCTCTCTTCTCTCTATCATTCCGTTCCTGCTCCCAGCTGTTCCTCATTCTCCTAACTCACTCATTTACTCTTTTCACACCTGTCCCCTATTTTGCCCTCTGATTGAGCCCCTATTTCTCCCCTTGTTTTCCGCTTCTGTCCTTGTCGGATCCTTGTATGATGTTCGCTGTTCTGTGTCCTTGTCTCGCCCTGTCGTGTTTTGTCTCCTTCAGATGCTGCGTGTGAGCAGGTGCCTTCCCGAAGCAACCTGCAGTCAATGGTCGAGTCTCCAGTCTGTCCTCGTTACTACGAGTGGATTTAAGTTTTTTCCTGTTTTGTTTTCTTCTTGATTTTTCCAGGATTATTACTTTTGTCATATACTGGAATAAAGACTCTGTTTTCGTTAAGTCGCTTTTGGGTCCTCATTCACCAGCATAACAGAATCTCGTCCGGTCGTGATTGGGAGCCCATAGGGCCGTCATTGTAAATTAGAATTTGTTCTTAACTGACTTGCCTAGTTATTTAAATGCTCAATAAAAATAAATAAATACATCCCTCTGTTTCTCTCCTGTCTCTTTTTCTCTCTGTAAACTACAGACCTAAACCACATGTCAGTCTGTCTCAATGGCTTTATCACATACAGGCCTCTGCTGGTTCTTCCAGTCCAACCCCTATTCAGACATTCAGACAGAGGCCTGTAGCAGTCCTTTATCCTTTAGCAGAAACTTCTACTTTTACTCTTCTACTAGCAGACATTTTCCCTTGACAGGTGCACTGCACTGTGTAGCGTTGTGTACAGTACTGACCCAGCAGCTCTGTCCATCTGAGAGAGCGATAGACAGAGCGACTGAGACCCGACCGGAGGGGAAAAGAGAACATACTCAGCTTTAATAATGCATCTCTCCCATCTATCACATGGCTTTCAAAGAGCCTGTTTGATTCTGCACCTGAGAGACCAAGGAAAAGGTTAAGTGGGAACCTATGTCAGCACCTTTGGGATTACAGTACATACATCAGCCTAATAACAGTACATACATCAGCCTAATAACAGTACATACATCAGCCTAATAACAGTACATACATCAGCCTAATAACAGTACATACATCAGCCTAATAACAGTACATACATCAGCCTAATAACAGTACATACATCAGCCTAATAACAGTACACACATCAGCCTAATAACAGTACATACATCAGCCTAATAACAGTACATACATCAGCCTAATAACAGTACATACATCAGCCTAATAACAGTACATACATCAGCCTAATAACAGTACATACATCAGCCTAATAACAGTACATACATCAGCCTAATAACAGTACATACATCAGCCTAATAACAGTACATACATCAGCCTAATAACAGTACATACATCAGCCTAATAACAGTACATACATCAGCCTAATAACAGTACATACATCAGCCTAATAACAGTACATACATCAGCCTAATAACAGTACATACATCAGCCTAATAACAGTACATACATCAGCCTAATAACAGTACATACATCATACATCTCTCTCTCTCTCTCTCTCTCTCTCTCTCTCTCTCTCTCTCTCTCTCTCTCTCTCTCTCTCTCTCTCTCTCTCTCTCCATCTGTCTCACTCACTCTCTCTCCATCTGTCTCTCTCTCTCTCTCTCTCTCTCTCTC
>NW_025750215.1:17500-20213 GCF_021184085.1 Oncorhynchus gorbuscha | reverse complement strand
CACAACCAACACCTATACACATACACACAGACAACCAATAGCTACACACAACCAACATTTACACACACATACACACATCCACACAGTCTTGTACAGCTAACCTTGTCGAGACACACAATTCAGTCACATTCAAAATCCTATTCTCCCTAACCCCTAACCCGTACCCTAACCCTAGCCCAAAAACCTAACCTTAACCCTAAACCCCCTAGAAAAATAATTTGACCTTTGACCTTGTGTGTGACCGACAAAATGTCCCCAGTTGGTCAAATTTTTGTTTGTTTGCTATTCTTGTGGGGACTTCTGGTCCACACACACACACACACACACACACACACACACACACACACACACACACACACACACACACACACACACACACACACACACACACACACACACACACACACACACACACACAACACCCCCCCCACACACACACAACCAACACACACATACACACACACAACCAACACACACATACACACACACAACCAACACGTACATACACACACACAACCAACACAGACATACACGTGCACATACAGTCCCACACAGTGACAGACAGGTAGTGTGATCAAGTTCAGTGCACATGCCTGTGTGTGTGTGTGTGGGTGTGTTTTATGCAAGCTTTTAATGAATTTGTGATGAACATGCCAAGAGTGGAACACACACACATGTAGTACCAATCAAAGGTTAAATTACACATATGGAATCACGTAGTAACCAGAAAAGTGTTAAACACATCAAAATAGATTTTAGATTTTAGATTCTGGTGAATCTCTGATCCACCTCTACGCGGACGACACCATTCTGAGACACACACACATACTTCTGGCCCTTCTTTGGACACTGTGTTAACAACCCTCCAGACGAGCTTCAATGCCATACAACTCCCCTTCCGTGGCCTCCAATTGCTCTTAAATACAAGTAAAACTAAATGCATTCTCTTCAACCGATCGCTGCCTGCACCTGCCCGCCCATCAACATCACTACTGGGCCGGTTCTGACTTAGGAAATATGTGAATAACTGTACTGGGGTATACTTGGTTGGGCTGTGCTCTCCCTTACAAACTCACATTAAGCATCTCAATCCCAAATAAATCTAGAATTGGCTTCTATTTCAGAACAAAGCCTCCTTCTCATGCCAAACATACCCTTGTAAACTGACCATCCTACGATCATGACTTTGGCGCGTCATTTAAAACCACTCCAACACCCTACTCAATAAATTGGATGCAGTCTATCACAGTGCCATCCATTTTGTCACCAAAGCCACATATCAACCAAATCAAACCAAATTGTATTTGTCACATACATGGTTAGCAGATGTTAATGCGAGTGTAGCTAAATGCTTGTGCTTCAAGGATTTCGACAATGCAGTAATAACCAACAAGTAATCTAGCTAACAATTCCAAAACTGCTTTTTATGAGGACACAGGAAGTGAGGGACCAGGCAGAATATGTAGATAAAGATATATGAGTGAGTGATGGTACAGAGCGGCATAGGCAAGATATGAGATGAGTATGTAAACAAAGTGGCATAGTTAAAGTGGCTAGTGATACATGTATTACATAAAGATGCAGTAGATGATATAGAGTACAGTATATACATATACATATGAGATTAATAATGTAGGTATGTAAACATTAGGTAGCATTGTTTAAAGTGGTTAGTGATATATTTTTACATAATTTCCCATCAATTCCCACATTAAAGTGGTTGGAGTTAGTCAGTGTGTTACAGCAGCCACTCTGGTAGTGGCTGTTTAAAAGTCTGATGGCCTTGAGATAGAAGCTGTTTTCAGTCTCTCGGTCCCAGCTTTGATGCACCTGTACTGGCCTCGCCTTCTGATGATAGCGGGGTGAACAGGCAATGGCTCGGTGGTTGTTGTCCTTGATGACTTTTATGGCCTTCCTGTGACATCGGGTGGTGTAGGTGTCCTGGAGGGCATGTATTTGCCCCGTGATGCGTTATTTGAACCTCACTACCCTCTGGAGAGCCTTACGGTTGGGTGGGCGGAGCAAGCTGTCACCAGGCGGTGATACAGCCCGACAGGATGCTCACCGATTGTGCATCTGTAGAAGTTTGTGAGTGCTTTTGGTGACAAGCCGAATTTCTTCAGCCTCACGAGGATGAAGAGGCGCTGCTGCGCCTTCTTCACGATGCTGTCTGTGTGGGTGGACCAATTCAGTTTGTCTGTGATGTGTATTTTGAGGAACTTAAAAAACTTACTACCCTCTCCACTACTGTCCCATCAAAAAATAATTAAAGTAGCCAACCTTTTCCTTGATGACAGATTTGAACACTCTTGGCTTTCTCTCAACCAGCTTCAAGAGGAATGCTTTTCCAACAGTCTTGAAGGAGTTCCCACATATGCTGAGCACTTGTTGGTTGCTTTTCCATCACTCTGCGGTCCAACTCTTCCCAAACCATCTCAATTGGGTTGAGGTCGGGTGATTTTGGAGGCCAGGTCATCTGATGCAACACTCCATCACTTCTTGGTCAAATAGCCCTTACACAGCCTGGAGGTGTGTTGGGTCATTGTCCTGTTGAAAACAAATTATTCCACTAAGCGCCAAGCCAGATGGGATGGCATATCGCTGCAGAATAATGTGGTAGTTAGTGCTGGTTAAGTGTGCACAAAGACACGGGCAAAGGGTCCCAAAATCTAACATTTGACTCATCAGATCAAAGGACCGATTTTCACCGGTT
>NW_025750215.1:0-10000 GCF_021184085.1 Oncorhynchus gorbuscha | reverse complement strand
TAGCATGGCCTTGTAGATGACCTGAAGCCAGGGTCTGGCGACGAATATGGGGCGAGGGCTAGCCGACTAGAGCATACACGTCGCAGTGGTGGGTAGTATAAGGTGCTTTAGTGACAAAACGGATGGCACTGTGATAAACTGCATCCAGTTTGCTGAGTAGAGTGTTGGAAGCAATTTTGTAGATGACGTCGCAAGTCGAGGATCGGTAGGATAGTCAGTTTACTAGGGTAAGCTTGGCAGCGTGGAGTGAAGGAGGCTTTGTTGCGGAATAGAAAGCCGATTCTTGATTTGATTTTCGATTGGAGATGTTTGATATGGGTCTGGAAGGAGAGTTTGCAGTCTAGCCAGACACCTAGGTACTTTTAGGTGTCCACATATTCAAGGTCGGAACCATCCAGTGTGGTGATGTTAGTCGGGCATGCGGGTGCAGGCAGCGATCGGTTGAAAAGCATGCATTTGGTTTTACTAGCGTTTAAGAGCAGTTGGAGGCCACGGAAGGAGTGTTGTATGGCATTGAAGCTCGATTGGAGGTTAGATAGCACAGTGTCCAATGACGGGCCGAAAGTGTATACAATGGTGTCGTCTGCGTAGAGGTGGATCAGGGAATCGCCCGCAGCAAGAGCAACATCATTGATATATACAGAAAAAGAGTCGGCCCGAGAATTGAACCCTGTGGCACCCCCACAGAGACTGCCAGAGGACCGGACAACATGCCCTCCGATTTGACACACTGAATCTTGTCATGTATATATCTATATATCTGCCGGTGATTCTCCAGATCCACCTCTACGCAGACACCATTCTGTATACTTCTGGCCCTTCTTTGGACACTGTGTCCAACTCTCCCTCTGTGGCCTCCAACTGCTCTTAAATGCAAGTAAAACTAAATGCATTCTCTTCAACCGATTGCTGCCTGCACCTGCCCGCCCATCCAGCATCACTACTCTGGACTGTTATGACTTAGAATATGTGGACAACTACAAACACCTAGGTGTCTGGTTAGATTGTAAAATCTCCTTTCAGACGCACATTAAGCTTCTCCAATCCAAAATTAAATCTAGAATCAGCTTCCTGATTTGGCAGCATTCTTCACTCATGCTGCCAAACATACCCTCGTAAAACTGACTATCCTACCGATCCTTGACTTCGCAATATCATTTACAAAATAGCCTCCAACACTTTACTCAGCAAATTGGATGCAGTCTATCACAGTGACATTCATTTTGTCACCAAAGCCCCATATACCACCCACCACTGCGACCTGTATGCCCTCGTTGGCTGGCACTCTTTCATATTCGTCGCCAAACCCATTGGCTCCAGGTCATCTATAAGTCTTTGCTAGGTAAAGCTCCGCCTTATCTGCTCACTGGTCACCATAGCAGCACCCACATCGCACATGCGCTCCAGCAGGTATATTTCACTGGTCATCCCCAAAGCCAATTCTTCTTTGGCTGCCTTTCCTTTCAGTTCTCTGCTGCCAATGACTGGAACGAATTGCAAAATCCTGAAGCTGGAGACTCACATCTCCTCTCTAACTTTAAGCACCAGCTGTCAGAGCAGCTCACAGATCACTGCACCTGTGCATAGCCCATCTCTAAATAGCCCATCCAACTACCTCATCCCCATACTTTTATTTAAAATGTTTTGCTCCTTTGCACCCCAGTATCTATACTTGCACATCATCTTCTGCACATCTATCACTCCAGTGTTTAGTTGCTAAATTGTAATTATTTTGCCACTATGGCCTATTTGTTGACTTTACCTCCTTATCTCATTTGCACATACTTTATATAGACTTTTCTTTTGTGTTATTGACTGTATGTTTGTTTATTCCATGTGTAGCTCTGTGTTGTTGTTTGTGTCACACTGCTTTGCATTATCTTGGCCAGGTCGAAGTTGTAAATGAGAACTTGTTCTCAACTGGCCTACCTGGCTAAATAAAGGTGAATTATTTTTTAAAGGTGTTCCCACATATGCTGAGCACTTGTTGACTGCTTTTCCTTCATTGTCCTGTTGAAAAACAAATGATAGTCCCACTAAGCGCAAACCAGATGGGATGGTGTATAGCTGCAGAATGCTGTGGTAGCCATGCTGGTTAAGTGTGCCTTGAATTCTAAATAAATCACTGGCAGTGTCACCAGCAAAGCACCCCCACATGATCACACCTCCTCCTCCATGCTTCACGGTAGAAACTACGCATGTGGAGATCACACGTTCACCTACTCAGTGTGTCACAAAGGCACAGCGTTTGAAACAAATCATCTTAAATTTGTACTCATCAGACCAAGGACAGATTTCCCACGGTCTAATGTCCATTGCTCGTGTTTCTTGGCCCAAGCAAGTCTCTTCTTCTTATTGGTGTCTTTTAGTAGTGGTTTATTTGCAGCAATTCGACCAAGAAGGCCTGTTTCACGTAGCCACCACTGAACAGCTGATGTTGAGATGTGTGTCTGTTACTTGAACTCTGTAAAGCATTTATTTGGTCTCTCTCTCTCTCTCTCTCTATTTCGCCTCTCTCTCTCTCTCTCTCTCTCTCTCTCTCTTCTCTCCTCTCTCTCGCTCTCTCTCTTCTCTCCTCTCTCTCTCTCTCTCTCTCTCCCGCCTTCTTTTTCTCTCTTTCTTTCTTTCTCTCTCTCTCTCTCTCTCTCTATTTCGCCTCTCTCTCTCTCTCTCTCTCTCTCTCTCTCTCTCTCTCTCTCTCTCTCTCTCTCTCTCTCTCTCTCTCTCTCTCTCTCTCTCTCTCTCTCTATTTCTCTCTCTCTCTCTCTCCTCTCTCCCCCCTCTCCCCGCTCCTCTTTTCCTCTCTTTCTTTCTTCTCTCTCTCTGTTATGCCGGTGAAGGAGGACCCAAACGCGACTTAACAGAAACAGAGTTTATTAATGCTCAAAACCGAATAACTGAAATCCTCTAGATAGTAGAGGGGAAAACAACTGAGAAGCGGCCACAGACTGCAGGTCGCCTTCTGGTAGGCGCAGGCCGTAGTCAACTGAGACACCTGCTCACACGCAGCGTCTGAAGAAGGCACAAAAACACGACAGGACAGGGTGATACACAATCACGGCAAAAACACGACAGGACAGGGCGAAACGCAATTACAGCATGGAATACAAAACAAGGAACCGATGGAACAGGAACGGATCACAAAGGAATAAATAGGGAGTCTAATCAGGGGAAAGGATCGGGAACAGGTGTGGAAAGACTAAATGATGATTAGGGGAATAGGAACAGCTGGGAGCAGGAACGGAACGACAGAGAGAAGAGAGAGCGAGAGAGTGAGAGAGGGAGGGGGAGAGAAGGATAGAACCAAACAAGACCAGCAGAGGGAAACGAATAGCATGGGGAGCACAGGGACAAGACATGACAATGAATGACAAACATGACAGTACCCCCCACTCACCGAGCGCCCCTGGCGCACTCGAGGAGGAACCTGGCGGCAACGGAGGAAATCATCGATGAGCGAACGGTCCAGCACGTCCCGAGACGGAACCCAACTCCTCTCCTCAGGACCGTAACCCTCCCAATCCACTAGGTATTGGGACCCCGTCCCCGAGAACGCATGTCCATAATTTTATGTACCTTGTAAATAGGTGCGCTCGACAAGGACGGGAGGGGGAGGGAAGACGAACGGGGTGCGAAGAAAAGGCTTAACACAGGAGACATGGAAGACAGGATGGACGCGACGAAGATGTCGCGGAAGAAGTAGTCGCACAGCGACAGGATTGACGACCTGAGACACGGAACGGACCAATGAACCATGGAGTCAACTTACGAGAAGCTGTCGTAAGAGGAAGGTTGCGAGTGAAAGCCACACTCTCTGGCCGCAACAATACCTTGGACTCTTAATCCTGCGTTTATTGGCGGCTCACCGTCTGTGCCCTGTAACGGCAAAGTGCAGACCTCACCTCCAGGTGCGCCACAACGTTGGACAAACGCTGAGCGGAGGGAACGCTGGACTCGGCAAGCTGGGATGAGAACAGAGGAGGCTGGTAACCCAGACTACTCTGGAAACGGAGATAACCCGGTAGCAGACGAAGGAAGCGACCAGAGCGTATTCTGCCCAGGGAGCTGTTCTGCCCAAGACGCAGGGTTCCTGAAAGAAAGGCTGCGTAGGCATGCGACCAATCGTCTGATTGGCCCTTCTGCTTGACCGTTAGACTGGGGATGAAACCCTGAAGAGAGACTGACGGACGCACCAATCAAACGACAGAACTCCCTCCAAAACTGTGACGTGAATTGCGGACCTCTGTCTGAAACGGCGTCTAACGGGAGGCCATGAATTCTGAATACATTCTCAATAATGATTTGTGCCGTCTCCTTAGCGGAAGGAAGTTTAGCGAGGGAATGAAATGTGCCGCCTTAGAGAACCTATCGACAACCGTCAGAATCACAGTCTTCCCCGCAGACAAAGGCAGACCGGTAATGAAGTCTAAGGCAATGTGAGACCATGGTCGAGAAGGAATGGGAGCGGTCTGAGACGACCGGCAGGAGGAGAGTTACCCGACTTTAGTCTGCGCGCAGTCCGAACAGGCAGCCACGAAACGGCGCGTCACGCTCCTGAGTCGCCACCAAAAGCGCTGGCGAATAGACGCAAGAGTGCCTCAACACCGGGATGACCCGCTAACTTGGCAGAGTGAGCCCACTGAAGAACAGCCAGACGAGTGGAAACAGGGACGAAAAGGAGGTTACTAGGACAAGCGCGCGCGACGCAGTGTGCGTGAGTGCTTGCTTAACCTGTCTTTCAATTCCCCAGACTGTTAAACCCGACAACACGCCCATAAGGAAGAATCCCTCGGGATCAGTAGAAGCCACAGAAGAACTAAACAGACGGGATAAGGCATCAGGCTGGTGTTCTTTGCTACCCGGACGGTAAGAAATCACAAACCAAACGAGCGAAAAACAACGCCAACGAGCTTGACGGGCATTAAGTCGTTTGGCAGAACGGATGTACTCAAGGTTCTTATGGTCTGTCCAAACGACAAAGGAACGGTCGCCCCTCCAACCACTGTCGCCATTCGCCAGGGCTAAGCTTGATGGCGAGCAGTTCACGGTTACCCACATCATAGTTGCGCCAGATGGCGACAGGCGATGAGAAAATAAGCGCAAGGATGAACCTTATCGTCAGACTGGGAGCGCTGGGATAGAATGGCTCCCACGCCTACTCTGAAGCAACCCCGACAATGAATTGTCTGGTGACGCCAGGAGTAACGAGGATAGGAGCGGACGTAAAACGTTCTTTTAGAAGATCAAAAGCTCCCTGGGCGGAACCGGACCACTTAAAACACGTCTTGACAGAAGTAAGAGCTGTGAGAGGGGCAGCAACTTGACCGAAATTACGAATGAAACGCCGATAGAAATTAGCGAAACCTAAGAAGCGCTGCAACTCGACACGTGACCTTGGAACGGGCCAATCACTGACAGCTTGGACCTTAGCGGAATCCATCTGAATGCCTTCAGCGGAAATAACGGAACCGAGAAAAGTAACGGAGGAGACATGAAAAGAGCACTTCTCAGCCTTTACGTAGAGACAATTCTCTAAAAGGCGCTGTAGAACACGTCGAACGTGCTGAACATGAATCTCGAAAGTGACGGAGAAAAAAATCAGGATATCGTCAAGATAGACAAAAACAAAAATGTTCAGCATGTCTCTCAGAACATCATTAACTAATGCCTGAAAAACAGCTGGCGCATTGGCGAGACCGAACGGCAGAACCCGGTACTCAAAATGCCCTAACGGAGTATTAAACGCCGTTTCCACTCGTCCCCTCTGATGCGCACGAGATGGTAAGCGTTACGAAGGTCCAACTTAGTAAAGCACCTGGCTCCTGCAGAATCTCGAAGGCTGATGACATAAGGGAAGCGGATAACGATTCTTAACCGTTATGTCATTCAGCCCTCGATAATCCACGCAGGGGCGCAGAGTACCGTCCTTCTTCTTAACAAAAAGAACCCCGCCCGGCCGGAGAGGAAGAAGGCACTATGGTACCGGCGTCAAGAGACACAGACAAATAATCCTCGAGTGCCTTACGTTCGGGAGCCGACAGAGAGTATAGTCTACCTCGAGGAGGAGTGGTCCCCGGAAGGAGATCAATACTACAATCATACGACCGGTGAGGAGGAAGGAGTTGGCTCGACCGACTGAAGACCGTGCGCAGATCATGATATTCCTCCGGCACTCCTGTCAAATCGCCAGGTTCCTCCTGAGAAGTAGGGACAGAAGAAATGGGAGGATGGCAGACATTAAACACTTCACATGACAAGAAACGTTCCAGGATAGGATAGAATTACTAGACCAATTAATAGAAGGATTATGACATACAAGCCAGGGGTGACCCAAAACAACAGGTGTAAACGGTGAACGGAAAATCAAAAAAGATATAGTCTCACTGTGGTTACCAGATACTGTGAGAGTTAAAGGTAGTGTCTCAAATTTGATACTGGGAAGATGACTACCATCTAAGGCAAACATGGGCGTAGGCCTGTCTAACGGTCTGAAAGGAATGTTATGTTTCCGAGCCCATGCTTCGTCCCATGAAACAACCCTCAGCCCCAGAGTCAATCAAAGCACTGCATGTAGCACCCGAACCGTCCAGCGTAGATGGACCGACATAGTAGTACAAGATCTAGATGAAGGGACCTGAGTAGTAGCGCCACCAGTAGCCCTCCGCTTACTGATGGGCTCTGGCCTCTTACTGGACATGAAATAACAAAATGTCCAGCAACTCCGCAATAGAGGCACAGGCGGTTGGTGATCCTCTGTTCCCTCTCCTTATTCGAGATGCGAATCCCTCCCAGCTGCATGGGCTCAGTCTCAAAGCCAGAGGGAGATGGTTGCGATGCGGAGCAGGGAAACACCGTTGATGCGAGCTCTCTTCCACGAGCCCGGTGACGAAGATCTACCCGTCGTTCTATGCGGATGGCGAGAGCAATCAAGGAGTCCACATCTGAAGGAACCTCCCGGGAGAAATCTCATCCTTAACCACTGCGTGGAGTCCCTCCAGAAAACGAGCGAGCAGCGCCGGCTCGTTCCACTCACTAGAGGCAGCAAGAGTGCGAAACTCAATGGAATAATCCGTTATGGACCGTTCACCTTGGCATAAGGAAGCCAGGGCCCTAGAAGCCTCTCACCAAAAACTGAACGGTCAAAAACCCGAATCATCTCTTCTTTAAAGTTCTGGAATCTGTTAGAGCAATCAGCCCTTGCCTCCCAGATAGCTGTGCCCCATTCGAGCCCGGCCAGTAAGGAGTGAAATGACGAAAGCAACCCGAGCTCTCTCTCTAGAGTATGTGGGGGGTTGGAGAGAGAACACAATCTCACACTGCGTGAGAAAGGAGCGGCACTCAGTGGGCTGCCCGGAGTAGCAAGGTGGGTTATTAACCCTGGGTTCAGGAGGCTCGGCAGGCCAGGGAGTAACAGGTGGCACGAGACGAGACTCTGGAACTGTCCAGAGAGGTCGGAAACCTGAGCGGCCAGGTTCTCCACGGCATGGCGAGCAGCAGACAATTCCTGCTCGTGTCTGCCGAGCATGGCTCCTTGGATCTCGACGGCAGTGTAACGAGCGTCTGAAGTCGCTGGGTCCATTCTTTGATCGGTTCCTTCTGTTATGCCGGTGAAGGAGGACCCAAACGCGACTTAACAGAAACAGAGTTTATTAATGCTCAAAACCGAATAACTGAAATCCTCTAGATAGTAGAGGGGAAAACAACTGGAGAAGCGGCCACAGACTGCAGGTCGCTCGGGTAGGCGCAGGCCGTAGTCAACTGAGACACCTGCTCACACGCAGCGTCTGAAGAAGGCACAAACACGACAGGACAGGGTGATACACAATCACGGCAAAAAAACACGACAGGACAGGGCGAAACGCAATTACAGCATGGAATACAAAACAAGGAACCGATGGAACAGGAACGGATCACAAAGGAATAAATAGGGAGTCTAATCAGGGGAAAGGATCGGGAACAGGTGTGGAAAGACTAAATGATGATTAGGGGAATAGGAACAGCTGGGAGCAGGAACGGAACGACAGAGAGAAGAGAGAGCGAGAGAGTGAGAGAGGGAGGGGGAGAGAGAAGGATAGAACCAAACAAGACCAGCAGAGGGAAACGAATAGCATGGGGAGCACAGGGACAAGACATGACAATGAATGACAAACATGACACTCTCTCTCTCTTGCTCTCTTTGTTTTGCTCATCTCTGAAGCTACAGGTGTGTTGGCCCCTGGCTCACTCATTGTCAACAAAGACATAATTTGTGTGTGTGTGTGTGTGTGTGTGTGTGTGTGTGTGTGTGTGTGTGTGTGTGTGTGTGTGTGTGTGTGTGTGTGTGTGTGTGTGTGTGTGTGTGTGTGTGTGTGTGTGTGTGTGTGTGTGTGTGTGTGTACAGTGCATGCATATGTGTGTTTGGCTGTGTAACCGTGTTTTGTTTCAACCTGTGGGTATGACAGAGTGACAAGGTCATGAATATGGTGTGTTTAGCCAACAGCATGTTCACGTCAGTGTAGGAGGCCATTGTTTAAACTCAATGGCACTGCATGCTGTGTGTCTGTGTGGTTCTGTTTGTCCCAAAAACACACATACAGGGCCGTGGACGCAAGAATACATGACTCAGCTCCACATAGCCATGGAACAACCCTCAACAGGACAGTCCAGGAGCCAGGGATAGTCATACCATGGTTAACCACAGTAGAGCAAAACTGTGGTTGTGTGTGTGTGTGTGTGTGTGTGTGTGTGTATGTGTGATTTAGTTCCATGTTAGAGCCAGAGCTTTCCAAGCCAGCCTTGTAGTGGTGGGTGGTGTGACAGCGTCACAACTGTTTCCCCTGTGATGTTGTACACACACACTCCTCTGACGGATGTGTGTGACGATATCACAACACACACAGGGAGTAAGAAGGAGGGGGAACAACGTCAGAATACACACGCCACAGGTCAGACCTCTCTCTGACTCTCTCTGTCTGTCTGAGGTCTGTTCCTCTATTGCGGCCCAGTGACTGGACACTGGGACAATAGTGGCCTGCTTTCCCATCCCTCCTGGGATCCCAGCCCAGATGTGACAGCCCAGCTGGCCAGGAAGTGGAACCAGACGTGCACGCAGCACAGCCCTGACCACGGCCAGTGACATCATAGCCCACACCAACATGCACGGTGTACGCATCACAGCCTCCGCCCCAGCACACAAACTCTAGTTCTGACATCACAGCCTCTGCCCACACACAAACTCTAGTTCTGGACATCACAGCCTCTGCCCAGCACACACACTCTAGTTCTGACATCACAGCCCCTGCCTGGGCACACACTCTAGTTCTGACATCACAGCCCAGTCCAGCACACACCTAGTCTCTGACATCACAGCCTCTGCCCAGCACACACACCTAGTTCCATCAGCTCCCCCAGCACACACACACTCTAGTTCTGACATCACAGCCCCAGCACACACACACTCTAGTTCTGACATCACAGCTCTGCCCAGCACACACTCTAGTTCTGACATCACAGCCTCCCAGCACACACACTCTAGTTCTGACATCACAGCCTCCCCCCAGCACACAAACTCTAGTTCTGACATCACAGCCTCTGCCCAGCACACAAACTCTAGTTCTGACATCACAGCCTCTGCCCAGCACACACACTCTAGTTCTGACATCACAGCCTCTGCCCAGCACACACACTCTAGTTCTGACATCACAGCCTCCCCCCAGCACACACACTCTAGTTCTGACATCACAGCCTCCCCCAGCACACACACTCTAGTTTTGACATCACAGCCTCCCCCAGCACACAAACTCTAGTTCTGACATCACAGCCTCTGCCCAGCACACACACTCTAGTTCTGACATCACAGCCTCCCCCAGCACACAAACTCTAGTTCTGACATCACAGCCTCTGCCCAGCACACACCCTCTAGTTCTGACATCACAGCCTCCTCCCAGCCACACAAACTCTAGTTCTGACATCACAGCCTTCTGCCCTGCACACACACTCTAGTTCTGACATCACAGCCTCC
>NW_025750214.1:2500-20220 GCF_021184085.1 Oncorhynchus gorbuscha | reverse complement strand
GGGCGGGGGTGAGGATGAGGAGGGTGGGGAGGATGGGGGTGGGGAGGATCTTGTGGGGGTGAGAGGGATCCTGGGGGTGAGGAATGCGGAGAGTGAGGGGGATGCTGGGGAGTGAGGAGATCTTCCCGGTGGTGAGGAGGGATGCCGGGGTGAGGAGGGGATGGTGAGGGGGATGCGGAGGGGTGAAGAGAATGCTGGGGTTGAGGAGGAGATGCGAGGTTGTTGAGGAGGGGGGAGGGGGATGGGGGGGGTGGGGGGGGGGAGGAGGGATGTGGGGAGGTGAGGGGGATGCGGGGCGGGGGTGAGGAGGGATGCGGGGGGTGAGGAGGGATGCGGGGGTGAGGAGGGATCCTGGGGGTGAGGGGGATCAGGGGGATGCTGGGGGTGAGGAGGAATGCTGGGTGGTGGGGAGGAGGGATGTGCTGGGGGGTGAGAAGGGATGCTGGGGGGTGAGGAGGGATGCCGGGGTGAGGAGGGATGCTGAGGGTGAGGGGGGATGCGGGGGGTGAAGAGGAATGCGGGGGATGCGGCTGTAATACCTGTGATATATGGTGTTTGTTCTGATGTATTTGTGATGTATCTCAGTTTGATGGTAGTGTTTCTGAAGCCAGTCCCACCACACGCTGAGCCTCTGATGAAACCCTTTCTGAAGGGTGAACCCTCCTCTCTCCTTTTCTCTCTCTCTTCTCTTTCTCTCCTTCACTCTCTGTTTCTCTCTTCTCTCTCTCTCTGTTTCTTTCTCTCATTCTATCTGTCTCTCTCTCTCCTTCTCTATCACTCTCTCTTCTCTTTCTCTCATTCTCTATCTCTCTCTCTCTCTCTCCTTCTCTATCGCTCTCTCTTCTCTTTCTCTCCTTTTCTCGCTCTCCTTCTCTATCGCTCTCTCTTCTCTCTCTCCTTTTCTCTGTTTCTCTGTTCTTTCTCTCCTTCTCTCTGTTTTGCCCCCTCTTTATTTATGTCTCCATGACAACAGACTTAGTTACCCTACATACAACATCTATCAGATCATTCAATTCAATTCAATTCAATTCAAGGGCTTTATTGGCATGGGAAACATGTGTTAACATTGCCAAAGCAAGTGAGGTAGACAACATACAAAGTGAATATATAAAGAGAAAAACAACTAAAATTAACAGTAAACATTACACATACAGAAGTTTCAAAACAGTAAAGACATTACAAATGTCATATTATATATATATATACAGTGTTTTAACAATGTACAATGTACAAAATCTCTTCTCTTCTCTCCTCCAGTGCAGACGAGAGGTTTGATGCTACCTTCCACACCAACGTCCTGGTCAACTCCTCTGGGTCCTGCCAGTACATTCCACCAGGTGGGTTACTGGGTCACGTCTAGCCCTGTTCAGTTCCAGGGGTTACCGGGTCACGTCTAGCCCTGTTCAGTTCCAGGGGTTACCGGGTCACGTCTAGCCCTGTTCAGTTCCAGGGGTTACCGGGTCACGTCTAGCCCTGTTCAGTTCCAGGGGTTACCGGTCACGCTCTAGCCCTGTTCAGTTCCAGGGTTACCAGGTCACGTCGAGCCCTGTTCAGTTCCAGGGTTACCGGGTCACGTCTAGCCCTGTTCAGTTCCAGGGGGTTACTGGCTCACGTCTAGCCCTGTTCAGTTCCAGGGGTTACTGGCTCACGTCTAGCCCTGTTCAGTTCCAGGGGTTACTGGGTCACGTCTAGCCCTGTTCAGTTCCAGGGGTTACTGGGTCACGTCTAGCCCTGTTCAGTTCCAGGGGTTACTGGGTCACGTCTAGCCCTGTTCAGTTCCAGGGGTTACTGGGTCATGACAAGCGGTACGGGAGCGCCAAGTCGAGAACCAAACTGTTCCTGAACAGGTTCTACCCCCAAGCCATAAGACTGCTGAACAACTAGTCACAACTAATCAAATGGCCACCAGACTATTACATTTCCCCGCTCCTCCATCTGTTTTTACACTGCTGCTACTCGCTGTTTATTATCTATGTATAAACCCACTTTACCCCTCTACCTACATGGACAAATGACCTCGACTAACCTTTACCCCTCTACCTACATGGACAAATGACCTCGACTAACCTTTACCCCCACCTACATGGACAAATGACCTCGACTAACCTTTACCCCCACCTACATGGACAAATGACCTCGACTAACCTTTACCCCCTACCTACATGGACAAATGACCTCGACTAAACTTTACCCCTCTACCTACATGGACAAATGACCTCGACTAACCTTTACCCCTCTACCTACATGGACAAATGACCTCGACTAACCTTTACCCCTCTACCTACATGGACAAATGACCTCGACTAACCTTTACCCCCTACCTACATGGACAAATGACTCGACTAACCTTTACTCCCCACCTACATGGACAAATGACCTCGACTAACCTTTACCCCACCTACATGGACAAATGACCTCGACTAACCTTTACCCCACCTACATGGACAAATGACCTCGACTAACCTTTACCCCCACCTACATGGACAAATGACCTCGACTAACCTTTACCCCCACCTACATGGACAAATGACCTCGACTAACCTTTACCCCACCTACATGGACAAATGACCTCGACTAACCTTTACCTCTACCTACATGGACAAATGACCTCGACTAACCTTTACCCCTCTACCTACATGGACAAATGACCCGACTAACCTTTACCCCCCTACCTACATGGACAAATGACCTCGACTAACCTTTACCCCCTCTACCTACATGGACAAATGACCTCACTAACCTTTACCCTCTACCTACATGGACAAATGACCTCGACTAACCTTTACCCCTACCTACATGGACAAATGACCTCGACTAACCTTTACCCCTACCTACATGGACAAATGACCTCGACTAACCTTTACCCCTACCTACATGGACAAATGACCTCGACTAACCTTTACCCCTACCTACATGGACAAATGACCTCGACTAACCTTACCCCTACCTACATGGACAAATGACCTCAACTAACCTTTACCTCCACCTACATGGACAAATGACCTCAACTAACCTTTACCCCCACCTACATGGACAAATGACCTCGACTAACCTTTACCCCTACCTACATGGACAAATGACCTCGACTAACCTTTACCCCCACCTACATGGACAAATGACCTCGACTAACCTTTACCCCTCTACCTACATGGACAAATGACCTCGACTAACCTTTTACACCTCTACCTACATGGACAAATGACCTCAACTAACCTTTACCCCTACCTACATGGACAAATGACCTCGACTAACCTTTACCCCCCACCTACATGGACAAATGACCTCGACTAACCTTTACCCCTCTACCTACATGGACAAATGACCTCGACTAACCTTTACCCTCTACCTACATGGACAAATGACCTCGACTAACCTTTACCCCTCTACCTACATGGACAAATGACTCGACTAACCTTTACCCCTCTACCTACATGGACAAATGACCTCGACTAACCTTTTTACCCCCACCTACATGGACAAATGACCTCGACTAACCTTTACCCTCTACCTACATGGACAAATGACCTCGACTAACTTTACCCCCACCTACATTGACAAATGTAGCCTCATTATTGTTACTTTTAATAATTGTTTTACTTGAGTTTATTTGGTAAATATTTCTCTTTACTGTCTACATTGATGGTTAAATGACTTGTAGGGAACCATTTAACTGTCAGGTTGTATTCGACATGTGAAACATGACCTGACTTGAAGTGCATTATCTTGAATGTTTACCTACATGGACAAATCACCACAGAAATCAACCTTTACCCCTCTACCTATGACAAATGACTCGACTAACTTTACCTCCCACATTGACCCTCTCCTATCCCTCATTCCCTCTCCTTACTTTTTAATAATTGTTTTACTTGAGTTTATTTGGTAAATATTTCTCCTCTTTGCTGTACTACATTGATGGTTAAGGACTTGTAGGAAGCATTTAACTGTCCCTCATCCTTGTATTCGACGCATGTCCTCAGTTTGATTTGATTTGAAGTCCATTATCTTGAATGTTTACTCAGCAATAGAAAATCATCCTCAGAAATCAACGATGGCAAAATGTGAATATGACAAGACTGCCCACTCCTTCTCCTCTCCTCTCCTCTCCTCTCCTCTCCTCTCCTCTCCTCTCCTCTCCTCTCCTCTCCTCTCCTCTCCTCTCCTCTCTCCTCTCCTCTCCTCTCCTCTCCTCTCCTCTCCCTCCTCTCCTTCTCCTCATCCTCTCTCTCCTCTCCTCTCCTCTCCTCTCCTCTCCTCTCCTCTCCCTCTCCTCTCCTCTCCTCTCTCCTCTCCTCTCCTCTCCTCCCTCTCCTCTCCTCTCCTCATCCTCATCCTCATCCTCATCCTCTCCTTCTCCTCATCCTCTCCTCTCCTCTCCCCAGGTATCCTGAAGAGTACCTGCTATATCGATGTTCGCTGGTTCCCCTTCGACGTCCAGAAGTGTGATCTGAAGTTTGGCTCGTGGACCTACAACGGCTGGCTGCTGGACCTCCAGATCCTGGACGTAGACATCTCCTCATACATCCCCAACGGAGAGTGGGATCTCGTGGGTAAGAGACTGAAGGAGTGTCTCCCTGGAACTCTCTGGAGGAAATGAGCTTCACTTTTTTTTTTTTACAGCAGAGTCAGTATTATGGTGGTCAACACTCCTCCTGGTGAGCTACTGGGAGTGCAGGCTTTTGTTCCAGACCTGTCCACCACTAAGAAGACTGCATCACTCTAGTCAAATTAAATCAATCTTTATTTATAGTGCACATTCCATACAATGTACATTACACATTCTGTGCTTACAGTAGATCTTTGACAGAATGCAGCCCTGTTTTAGGAGGTGTCTGTGTCCCATGTCTCTCTGATCCTGAGTGTTCTGGCCCCTGGGCGAGACAGACCTTATTGAGCCCGGTGTTACGCCTCCTATCCTGCTGCCTGAATTATTCTGTTTCAGTTCCTGGTCCCCTGGGCTAGACAGCCAATCAATGTCCAGCTCCTACACTCAGTACACAGCTGGCTGTATGTAACCAGGGGTGTGAGGTGACAGCTGGCCCAGGAAAGGCTCACTAGATTGGGGCACAGCCAGGCAGGCAGGCTCAGCTCCAGAAACAGCCCTGGTGCCTCTGCCAGAAAAGGTGCAATCCTGGGGCTCTGTTTAGAGTTTAGCGATAGGACCCTTGGTTACGGTCCTATACACACACATGTATGGACACAGACACACACAAAGGGTTTTCAGATGCTGGGTTTTAATCAGCTAAAAGAACAATACTTCATTTGGAGTGATGAGTCTGAAATCCTCAAACTCACTAACCAATCAGTGCTCTGCTAGATGTCCTACAATGATTAAAGCCCATCAGAGTGATTGAACCATTTACATTTCTCCTTGACACCCCCCCCACACACCACACACACACACACACACACACACACACACACACACACACACACACACACACACACACACACACACACACACACACACACACACACACAGAGAGAGAGAGACCATTGTGCAATATTAATGCGTGGGAATCAGATGTACATTATGGAGAGTGAGGCAGGAGACACTACAGAATCCACACACGGAGGACAAGGTGCATGAGGAGATTCATCTCAACATTAATCTGATATTTAGTTTGGGGGTCATTTGGAAAAGGGGACATTTTCAGACAGTTTATGAAGGTCATTTTTGCCTCAAGCATACCTTGTCACGCTGTCTTTCAGTTTTACCTCATCAGGAAGTTGTGTGATATGAAGTCTAAAGGTCATCTCACAATGCCAGACTGCAGACTGCAGAATGCTGGAAATCAGGGATTCATCTCAAATCCCCCTCCCAGGTGTCCCAGTGAAGTGTAATGAGCTGTATTATGACTGCTGTAAGGACCCCTACCCTGCCCCCCCCCCCCCTCCTCCCAGGTGTCCCAGTGAAGTGTAATGAGCTGTATTATGACTGCTGTAAGGAGCCCTAACCTGCCCCCTCCTCCCAGGTGTCCCAGTGAAGCGTAACGAGCTGTATTATGACTGCTGTAAGGACCCCTAACCTGCCCCCCCTCCTCCCAGGTGTCCCAGTGAAGTGTAATGAGCTGTATTATGACTGCTGTAAGGAGCCCTAACCTGCCCCCCCTCTCCTCCCAGGTGTCCCAGTGAAGCGTAACGAGCTGTATTATGACTGCTGTAAGGAGCCCTAACCTGCCCCCCCCTCCTCCCAGGTGTCCCAGTGAAGTGTAACGAGCTGTATTATGACTGCTGTAAGGAGCCCTAACCTGCCCCCCTCTCTCCCAGGTGTCCCAGTGAAGCGTAACGAGCTGTATTATGACTGCTGTAAGGAGCCCTAACCTGCCCCCCCTCCTCCCAGGTGTCCCAGTGAAGCGTAACGAGCTGTATTATGACTGCTGTAAGGAGCCCTAACCTGCCCCCCCCCTCTCCTCCCAGGTGTCCCAGTGAAGCGTAACGAGCTGTATTATGACTGCTGTAAGGAGCCCTAACCTGCCCCCCCCCTCCTCCCAGGTGTCCCAGTGAAGCGTAACGAGCTGTATTATGACTGCTGTAAGGAGCCCTACCCTGACGTCACCTTCACTGTCACCATGAGGAGGAGAACACTGTACTACGGTCTCAACCTGCTCATCCCCTGTGTCCTCATCTCTGGCCTGGCCCTGCTGGTCTTCCTGCTGCCTGCAGACTCTGGAGAGAAGATCTCCCTGGGTGAGAGGAGGGGTCCACACACAGGACAGGAATGTACACAGGCACACACACACACACAGAGACACACAGAGACACACAGAGACACACAGAGACACACAGAGACGCACGCACACACCTCATTCTGTGTGGACACTGTGGGCGCATGGTACACTAATCCTTTTATTTTCATTCCTTTATGCTAATTCTGATATTATGCTTTGAATAAGGCTTTATGCCAACCAGTATTCTAATAAGGCTTTATGCCAACCAGTATTCTAATAAGGCTTTATGCCAACCAGTATTCTAATAAGGCTTTATGCCAACCAGTATTCTAATAAGGCTTTATGCCAACCAGTATTCTAATAAGGCTTTATGCCAACCAGTATTCTAATAAGGCTTTATGCCAACCAGTATTCTAATGAGGCTTTATGCCAACCAGTATTCTAATAAGGCTTTATGCCAACCAGTATTCTAATGAGGCTTTATGCCAACCAGTATTCTAATGAGGCTTTATGCCAACCAGTATTCTAATGAGGCTTTATGCCAACCAGTATTCTAATAAGGCTTTATGCCAACCAGTATTCTAATAAGGCTTTATGCCAACCAGTATTCTAATAAGGCTTTATGCCAACCAGTATTCTAATAAGGCTTTATGCCAACCAGTATTCTAATAAGGCTTTATGCCAACCAGTATTCTAATGAGGCTTTATGCCAACCAGTATTCTAATAAGGCTTTATGCCAACCAGTATTCTAATGAGGCTTTATGCCAACCAGTATTCTAATGAGGCTTTATGCCAACCAGTATTCTAATGAGGCTTTATGCCAACCAGTATTCTAATGAGGCTTTATGCCAACCAGTATTCTAATGAGGCTTTATGCCAACCAGTATTCTAATGACGCTTTATATTCTAATGAGGCTTTATGCCAACCAGTATTCTAATAAGGCTTTATGCCAACCAGTATTCTAATAAGGCTTTATGCCAACCAGTATTCTAATAAGGCTTTATGCCAACCAGTATTCTAATAAGGCTTTATGCCAACCAGTATTCTAATAAGGCTTTATGCCAACCAGTATTCTAATGAGGCTTTATGCCAACCAGTATTCTAATAAGGCTTTATGCCAACCAGTATTCTAATAAGGCTTTATGCCAACCAGTATTCTAATAAGGCTTTATGCCAACCAGTATTCTAATAAGGCTTTATGCCAACCAGTATTCTAATAAGGCTTTATGCCAACCAGTATTCTAATGAGGCTTTATGCCAACCAGTATTCTAATAAGGCTTTATGCCAACCAGTATTCTAATAAGGCTTTATGCCAACCAGTATTCTAATAAGGCTTTATGCCAACCAGTATTCTAATGAGGCTTTATGCCAACCAGTATTCTAATAAGGCTTTATGCCAACCAGTATTCTAATGAGGCTTTATGCCAACCAGTATTCTAATAAGGCTTTATGCCAACCAGTATTCTAATAAGGCTTTATGCCAACCAGTATTCTAATAAGGCTTTATGCCAAACCAGTATTCTAATGAGGCTTTATGCCAACCAGTATTCTAATAAGGCTTTATGCCAACCAGTATTCTAATAAGGCTTTATGCCAACCAGTATTCTAATGAGGCTTTATGCCAACCAGTATTCTAATAAGGCTTTATGCCAACCAGTATTCTAATGAGGCTTTATGCCAACCAGTATTCTAATAAGGCTTTATGCCAACCAGTATTCTAATAAGGCTTTATGCCAACCAGTATTCTAATAAGGCTTTATGCCAACCAGTATTCTAATAAGGCTTTATGCCAACCAGTATTCTAATAAGGCTTTATGCCAACCAGTATTCTAATAAGGCTTTATGCCAACCAGTATTCTAATAAGGCTTTATGCCAACCAGTATTATGGTTGAAAGACATGAAAGCTATAATTCTGCCTGACTGAGTGTCTGACTAACTGACCTCACCATATCTTGGTTGAAAGCTGTGATTCCTCTGAGAGTAGAGGTGAGCTGTAGCTGTTCTTTATGTTCTCCTCTCTATGTCCCTTCTCCCTCTCTACTCCCATCCATCTCTCCCTCTCTACCCCCACCCTTCTCTCTCTCTACCCCCACCCATCTCTCCCTCTCTACTCCCATCCATCTCTCTCTCTACCCCCACCCTTCTCTCTCTCTACCCCCACCCATCTCTCCCTCTCTACTCCCACCCTTCTCTCTCTCTACCCCCATCCATCTCTCCCTCTCTACTCCCACCCTTCTCTCTCTCTACCCCCATCCATCTCTCCCTCTCTACTCCCACCCTTCTCTCTCTCTACCCCCATCCATCTCTCCCTCTCTGCCCCCACCCATCTCTCCCTCTCTCCCCCACCCATCTCTCTCCCTCTCTCCCCACCCATCTCTCTCTCTCTACCCCCACCCATCTCTCCCTCTCTACCCCCACCCATCTCCCTCTCTACCTCCACCCATCTCTCCCTCTCTACCCCCACCCATCTCTCCCTCTCTACCCCCACCCATCTCTCCCCTCTACCCCCACCCATCTCTCCCTCTCTACCCCCACCCATCTCCCTCTCTACCTCCACCCATCTCTCCCTCTCTACCCCCACCCATCTCTCCCTCTCTACCCCCACCCATCTCTCCCTCTCTACCCCCACCCATCTCTCTCTCTCTACCCCCAACCCATCTCTCCCTCTCTACCCCCAACCCATCTCTCCCTCTCTACCCCCACCCATCTCTCTCTCTCTCCCCAACCTCCCTCCCTCTCTCCCCCCACCCATCTCTCCCTCTCTACCCCCACCCATATCTCTCTCTCTCTCTCTCTCTCTGCCCCACCCATCTCTCTCTCTACCCCCACCCATCTCTCTCTCTCTCTCTCTCTCTGCCCCCACCCATCTCTCTCTCTCTACCCCAACCCATCTCTCTCTCTCTACCCCAACCCATCTCTCTCTCTACCCCAACCCATCTCTCTCTCTACCCCCACCCATCTCTCCCTCTCTACCCCCACCCATCTCTCTCTCTCTACCCCAACCCATCTCTCTCTCTACCCCCACCCATCTCTCCCTCTCTACCCCCACCCATCTCTCCCTCTCTACCCCCACCCATCTCTCCCTCTCTACCCCCACCCATCTCTCTCTCTACCCCCACCCATCTCTCCCTCTCTACCCCCACCCATCTCTCCCTCTCTACCCCCACCCATCTCTCCCTCTCTACCCCCACCCATCTCTCCCTCTCTCCCCAACCTCCCTCTCTCTACCCCCAACCCATCTCTCCCTCTCTACCCCCAACCCATCTCTCCTCTCTACCCCCACCCATCTCTCTCTCTCTCCCCCAACCTCCCTCCCTCTCTCCCCCACCCATCTCTCCCTCTCTACCCCCACCCATCTCTCTCTCTCTCTCTCTCTGCCCCACCCATCTCTCTCTCTCTCTCTCTCTGCCCCCACCCATCTCTCTCTCTCTACCCCAACCCATCTCTCTCTCTCTACCCCAACCCATCTCTCTCTCTACCCCCACCCATCTCTCCCTCTCTACCCCCACCCATCTCTCCTCTCTACCCCCACCCATCCATCTCTCTCTCTACCCCAACCCATCTCTCTCTCTACCCCCACCCATCTCTCCCTCTCTACCCCCACCCATCTCTCCCTCTCTACCCCCACCCATCTCTCCCTCTCTACCCCCACCCATCTCTCCCTCTCTCCCCAACCTCCCTCTCTCTACCCCCAACCCATCTCTCCCTCTCTACCCCCAACCCATCTCTCCCTCTCTACCCCCACCCATCTCTCTCTCTCTCTCCCCCAACCTCCCTCCCTCTCCCCCCACCCATCTCTCTCTCTACCCCCACCCATCTCTCTCTCTCTCTCTCTCTCTCTGCCCCCACCCATCTCTCTCTCTCTACCCCAACCCATCTCTCTCTCTCTCTACCCCAACCCATCTCTCTCTCTACCCCCCACCCATCTCTCCCTCTCTACCCCCACCCATCTCTCTCTCTACCCCAACCCATCTCTCTCTCTACCCCCACCCATCTCTCCTCTCTACCCCCACCCATCTCTCCCTCTCTACCCCCACCCATCTCTCCCTCTCCCAACCTCCCTCCCTCTACCGCCACCCATCTCTCTCTCTCTCTCCCCCAACCTCCCTCCCTCTCTCCCCCTCCCTCTCTCCCCCAGGTATCACTGTGTTGCTGTCTCTGACTGTCTTCATGTTGCTGGTAGCAGAAATCATGCCGGCTACGTCAGACTCTGTTCCTCTCATCGGTAAAGTATTGATCCTCTATTGACTCATCAGTGATTTATTGATCCTCTATTGACTCATCAGTGATTTATTGATCCTCTATTGACTCATCAGTGATTTATTGATCCTCTATTGACTCATCAGTGATTTATTGATCCTCTATTGACTCATCAGTGATTTATTGATCCTCTATTGACTCATCAGTGATTTATTGATCCTCTATTGACTCATCAGTGATTTATTGATCCTCTATTGACTCATCAGTGATTTATTGATCCTTTATTGACTCATCAGTGATTTATTGATCCTCTATTGACTCATCAGTGATTTATTGATCCTCTATTGACTCATCAGTGATTTATTGATCCTCTATTGACTCATCAGTGATTTATTGAGGTGTATTTTACATGATTACGCTCATACAAGTTGTGAATTGATTGGTGGTTCAATATCATCATTAGATACCAAGCTAAATCATGAAACCAATTCAAACTCATGTGTTCCTTCTTTAGGCCTGGTTGGTATGCCCATATGTCTTACAGTGGAGGCTGGTGAGGGGAGGATGACTCATAACAATGGCAGAGATGGAGTGAGTGGAACAGTATGAAACAGGTGTTTTGGATCCCATTCCACTCTACCCCAGACGTTGTTATGAGCTGTCCTCCCCTCACCAGCCTCCACTGCTTTCTTGGAAGTTGACCACACACAGTGAAGTATAGAATAGCCAGTCATAAACCCAGTGTAAAACCCCACGACCAAACATCTAACCAATAGGGTTTCCACACGACACCTCATTCTCATCACAGCGCTGAGGTCTGCTGTTTTCCCTTCTAGCAGCCGATGTGTTTACCTTAGGCTTTAATCAGCTAGACAGGAGAGGTGTAGAAGGAACTGCGTGACTGCTTCCCAAATGGCTCCCTATTCCCTATTTAGTGCACTACTGGTCAAAAGTAGTGCACCATGTAAGGGAATAGGGTGCCAGTACATGATTGATGGAAGGAATCAATAGCCAGGAAAGAGAGGAGACGTTGATAGAATGAAGAGCTCAGAGGGCAGACAGAGTGTTAGGGATGTTACCACCTCAGGGTGTTAGGGATGTTACCACCTCAGGCTGACAGGGTGTTAGGGATGTTACCACCTCAGGCTGACAGGGTGTTAGGGATGTTACCACCTCAGGCTGATAGGGTGTTAGGGATGTTACCACCTCAGGCTGACAGAGTGTTAGGGATGTTACCACCTCAGGCTGACAGGGTGTTAGGGATGTTACCACCTCAGGCTGACAGGGTGTTAGGGATGTTACCACCTCAGGCTGACAGGGTGTTAGGGATGTTACCACCTCAGGGTGTTAGGGATGTTACCACCTCAGGGTGTTAGGGATGTTACCACCTCAGGGTGTTAGGGATGTTACCACCTCAGGGTGTTAGGGATGTTACCACCTCAGGCTGACAGGGTGTTAGGGATGTTACCACCTCAGGCTGACAGGGTGTTAGGGATGTTACCACCTCAGGGTGTTAGGGATGTTACCACCTCAGGCTGACAGGGTGTTAGGGATGTTACCACCTCAGGGTGTTAGGGATGTTACCACCTCAGGCTGACAGGGTGTTAGGGATGTTACCACCTCAGGGTGTTAGGGATGTTACCACCTCAGGCTGACAGGGTGTTAGGGATGTTACCACCTCAGGGTGTTAGGGATGTTACCACCTCAGGGTGTTAGGGATGTTACCACCTCAGGGTGTTAGGGATGTTACCACCTCAGGCTGACAGGGTGTTAGGGATGTTACCTCCTCAGGCTGACAGGGTGTTAGGGATGTTACCACCTCAGGCTGACAGGGTGTTAGGGATGTTACCACCTCAGGGTGTTAGGGATGTTACCACCTCAGGGTGTTAGGGATGTTACCACCTCAGGGTGTTAGGGATGTTACCACCTCAGGGTGTTAGGGATGTTACCACCTCAGGCTGACAGGGTGTTAGGGATGTTACCACCTCAGGGTGTTAGGGATGTTACCACCTCAGGGTGTTAGGGATGTTACCACCTCAGGCTGACAGGGTGTTAGGGATGTTACCACCTCAGGGTGTTAGGGATGTTACCACCTCAGGGTGTTAGGGATGTTACCACCTCAGACTGACAGGGTGTTAGGGATGTTACCACCTCAGGCTGACAGGGTGTTAGGGATGTTACCACCTCAGGCAGACAGGGTGTTAGGGATGTTACCACCTCAGGCAGACAGGGTGTTAGGGATGTTACCACCTCAGGCTGACAGGGTGTTAGGGATGTTACCACCTCAGGCAGACAGGGTGTTAGGGATGTTACCACCTCAGGGTGTTAGGGATGTTACCACCTCAGGGTGTTAGGGATGTTACCACCTCAGGGTGTTAGGGATGTTACCACCTCAGGCTGACAGGGTGTTAGGGATGTTACCTCCTCAGGCTGACAGGGTGTTAGGGATGTTACCACCTCAGGCTGACAGGGTGTTAGGGATGTTACCACCTCAGGGTGTTAGGGATGTTACCACCTCAGGGTGTTAGGGATGTTACCACCTCAGGGTGTTAGGGATGTTACCACCTCAGGGTGTTAGGGATGTTACCACCTCAGGGTGTTAGGGATGTTACCACCTCAGGCTGACAGGGTGTTAGGGATGTTACCACCTCAGGGTGTTAGGGATGTTACCACCTCAGGGTGTTAGGGATGTTACCACCTCAGGCTGACAGGGTGTTAGGGATGTTACCACCTCAGGGTGTTAGGGATGTTACCACCTCAGGGTGTTAGGGATGTTACCACCTCAGACTGACAGGGTGTTAGGGATGTTACCACCTCAGGCTGACAGGGTGTTAGGGATGTTACCACCTCAGGCAGACAGGGTGTTAGGGATGTTACCACCTCAGGGTGTTAGGGATGTTACCACCTCAGGCAGACAGGGTGTTAGGGATGTTACCACCTCAGGCTGACAGGGTGTTAGGGATGTTACCACCTCAGGCAGACATGGTGTTAGGGATGTTACCACCTCAGACTGACAGGGTGTTAGGGATGTTACCACCTCAGGGTGTTAGGGATGTTACCACCTCAGGCTGACAGGGTGTTAGGGATGTTACCACCTCAGGCTGACAGGGTGTTAGGGATGTTACCACCTCAGGCTGACAGGGTGTTAGGGATGTTACCACCTCAGGCTGACAGGGTGTTAGGGATGTTACCACCTCAGGCTGACAGGGTGTTAGGGATGTTACCACCTCAGGCTGACAGGGTGTTAGGGATGTTACCACCTCAGGCTGACAGGGTGTTAGGGATGTTACCACCTCAGACTGACAGGGTGTTAGGGATGTTACCACCTCAGGGTGTTAGGGATGTTACCACCTCAGACTGACAGGGTGTTAGGGATGTTACCACCTCAGGGTGTTAGGGTTGTTACCACCTCAGGGTGTTAGGGATGTTACCACCTCAGGCTGACAGGGTGTTAGGGATGTTACCACCTCAGGCTGACAGGGTGTTAGGGATGTTACGACCTCAGGGTGTTAGGGATGTTACCACCTCAGACTGACAGGGTGTTAGGGATGTTACCACCTCAGACTGACAGGGTGTTAGGGATGTTACCACCTCAGACTGACAGGGTGTTAGGGATGTTACCACCTCAGACTGACAGGGTGTTAGGGATGTTACCACCTCAGGCTGACAGGGTGTTAGGGATGTTACCACCTCAGACTGACAGGGTGTTAGGGATGTTACCACCTCAGGGTGTTAGGGATGTTACCACCTCAGGCTGACAGGGTGTTAGGGATGTTACCACCTCAGGCTGACAGGGTGTTAGGGATGTTACCACCTCAGGCTGACAGGGTGTTAGGGATGTTACCACCTCAGGGTGTTAGGGATGTTACCTCCTCAGGGTGTTAGGGATGTTACCTCCTCAGGCTGACAGGGTGTTAGGGATGTTACCACCTCAGGGTGTTAGGGATGTTACCTCCTCAGGCTGACAGGGTGTTAGGGATGTTACCACCTCAGGCTGACAGGGTGTTAGGGATGTTACCACCTCAGGCTGACAGGGTGTTAGGGATCTGTCTCTCTTTATCTCTCTCTCTTTATCCTTCTTTTTCCCCATTTCTACCTCTTTGTCTTTCTCTCTCTCCTCTTTCTATCTCATTCTCTCTCTCTCTCTCTCTCACCTTGTTCTATTCCTCTCTCTCTCATCCTCTATCCTAAAGCAGGGGATAACCTGTTAATCACCTGTTAAAATACCTCTCTCTTTTCTACCTTTCCTCATCCATCTCTTTCCAGTGTTCTATATCTCTGTTCCTGCCCAGTACATTCCAGTGTTCTATATCTCTCTGTTTCTGCCCAGTACATTCCAGTGTTCTATATCTCTATGTTCCTGCCCAGTATTCTATAATCTATATCTCTGTTCCTGCCCAGTACATTCCAGTGTTCTATATCTCTATGTTCCTGCCCAGTATTCTATAATCTATATCTCTATGTTCCTGCCCAGTATTCTATAATCTATATCTCTGTTCCTGCCCAGTACATTCCAGTGTTCTATATCTCTATGTTCCTGCCCAGTATTCTATAATCTATATCTCTGTTCCTGCCCAGTACATTCCAGTGTTCTATATCTCTGTTCCTGCCCAGTATTCTATAATCTATATCTCTGTTCCTGCCCAGTATTCTATAATCTATATCTCTATGTTCCTGCCCAGTATTCTATAATCTATATCTCTATGTTCCTGCCCAGTATTCTATAATCTATATCTCTATGTTCCTACCCAGTACATTCCAGTGTTCTATATCTCTATGTTCCTGCCCAGTATTCTATAATCTATATCTCTGTTCCTGCCCAGTACATTCCAGTGTTCTATATCTCTATGTTCCTGCCCAGTATTCTATAATCTATATCTCTGTTCCTGCCCAGTACATTCCAGTGTTCTATATCTCTGTTCCTGCCCAGTATTCTATAATCTATATCTCTATGTTCCTGCCCAGTACATTCCAGTGTTCTATATCTCTATGTTCCTGCCCAGTATTCTATAATCTATATCTCTGTTCCTGCCCAGTACATTCCAGTGTTCTATATCTCTATGTTCCTGCCCAGTATTCTATAATTTATATCTCTGTTCCTGCCCAGTACATTCCAGTGTTCTATATCTCTATGTTCCTGCCCAGTATTCTATAATCTATATCTCTGTTCCTGCCCAGTACATTCCAGTGTTCTATATCTCTATGTTCCTGCCCAGTATTCTATAATCTATATCTCTATGTTCCTGCCCAGTATTCTATAATCTATATCTCTGTTCCTGCCCAGTACATTCCAGTGTTCTATATCTCTATGTTCCTGCCCAGTATTCTATAATCTATATCTCTGTTCCTGCCCAGTACATTCCAGTGTTCTATATCTCTATGTTCCTGCCCAGTATTCTATAATCTATATCTCTGTTCCTGCCCAGTACATTCCAGTGTTCTATATCTCTATGTTCCTGCCCAGTATTCTATAATCTATATCTCTATGTTCCTGCCCAGTATTCTATAATCTATATCTCTGTTCCTGCCCAGTACATTCCAGTGTTCTATATCTCTATGTTCCTGCCCAGTATTCTATAATCTATATCTCTGTTCCTGCCCAGTACATTCCAGTGTTCTATATCTCTATGTTCCTGCCCAGTATTCTATAATCTATATCTCTGTTCCTGCCCAGTACATTCCAGTGTTCTATATCTCTATGTTCCTGCCCAGTATTCTATAATCTATATCTCTGTTCCTGCCCAGTACATTCCAGTGTTCTATATCTCTATGTTCCTGCCCAGTATTCTATAATCTATATCTCTGTTCCTGCCCAGTACATTCCAGTGTTCTATATCTCTGTTCCTGCCCAGTACATTCCAGTGTTCTATATCTCTGTTCCTGCCCAGTACATTCCAGTGTTCTATATCTCTATGTTCCTGCCCAGTACATTCCAGTGTTCTATATCTCTATGTTCCTGCCCAGTACATTCCAGTGTTCTATATCTCTGTTCCTGCCCAGTACATTCCAGTGTTCTATATCTCTATGTTCCTGCCCAGTACATTCCAGTGTTCTATATCTCTATGTTCCTGCCCAGTATTCTATAATCTATATCTCTGTTCCTGCCCAGTACATTCCAGTGTTCTATATCTCTATGTTCCTTCCCAGTATTCTATAATCTATATCTCTGTTCCTACCCAGTACATTCCAGTGTTCTATATCTCTATGTTCCTGCCCAGTACATTCCAGTGTTCTATATCTCTATGTTCCTGCCCAGTATTCTATAATCTAGATCTGTTTCTGCCCAGTACATTCCAGTGTTCTATATCTCTATGTTCCTGCCCAGTATTCTATAATCTATATCTCTGATTCTGCCCAGTACATTCCAGTGTTCTATATCTCTATGTTCCTGCCCAGTATTCTATAATCTAGATCTCTGTTTCTGCCCAGTACATTCCAGTGTTCTATATCTCTATGTTCTTGCCCAGTATTCTATAATCTATATCTCTGTTTCTGCCCAGTACTTTCCAGTGTCCTATATCTCTATGTTCCTTCCCAGTATTCTATAATCTATATCTCTGTTCCTACCCAGTACATTCCAGTGTTCTATATCTCTATGTTCCTGCCCAGTACATTCCAGTGTTCTATATCTCTGTGTTCCTGCCCAGTATTCTATAATCTAGATCTGTTTCTGCCCAGTACATTCCAGTGTTCTATATCTCTATGTTCCTGCCCAGTATTCTATAATCTATATCTCTGATTCTGCCCAGTACATTCCAGTGTTCTATATCTCTATGTTCCTGCCCAGTATTCTATAATCTAGATCTCTGTTTCTGCCCAGTACATTCCAGTGTTCTATATCTCTA
>NW_025750213.1:0-20223 GCF_021184085.1 Oncorhynchus gorbuscha | reverse complement strand
ATATAGTCTAGAGAGTGTGTATATGGTGTGTATATATAGTCTAGACAGTGTGTATATATAGTCTAGAGAGTGTGTATATTGTGTGGATATATAGTCTAGTGAGTGTGTATATGGTGTGTATATATAGTCTAGAGAGTGTGTATATATAGTCCTGAGTGTGTATATTGTGTGTATATATAGTCTAGTGAGTGTGTATATTGTGTGTATATATAGTCTAGAGAGTGTGTATATATAGTCCTGAGTGTGTATATGGTGTGTATATATAGTCTAGTGAGTGTGTATATTGTGTGGATATATAGTCTAGAGAGTGTGTATATATAGTCCTGAGTGTGTATATGGTGTGTATATATAGTCTAGTGAGTGTGTATATATAGTCCTGAGTGTGTATATGGTGTGTATATATAGTCTAGTGAGTGTGTATATATAGTCCTGAGTGTGTATATTGTATGTATATATAGTCTAGTGAGTGTGTATATTGTGTGTATATATAGTCTAGAGAGTGTGTATATATAGTCTAGTGAGTGTGTATATGGTGTGTATATATAGTCCTGAGTGTGTATATATAGTCTAGTGAGTGTGTATATTGTGTGTATATATAGTCTAGAGAGTGTGTATATATAGTCTAGTGAGTGTGTATATTGTGTGTATATATAGTCTAGAGAGTGTGTATATATAGTCTAGTGAGTGTGTATATTGTGTGTATATATAGTCCTGAGTGTGTATATGGTGTGTATATATAGTCTAGTGAGTGTGTATATATATATAGTCTAGAGAGTGTGTATATATAGTCCTGAGTGTGTATATGGTGTGTATATATAGTCTAGTGAGTGTGTATATATAGTCCTGAGTGTGTATATGGTGTGTATATATAGTCTAGTGAGTGTGTATATTGTGTGGATATATAGTCTAGTGAGTGTGTATATTGTGTGTATATATAGTCTAGAGAGTGTGTACATTGTGTGGATATATAGTCTAGAGAGTCTGTATATTGTGTGGATATATAGTCTAGAGAGTCTGTATATTGTGTGTATATATAGTCTAGAGAGTGTGTATATGGTGTGTATATATAGTCCTGAGTGTGTATATTGTGTGGATATATAGTCTAGTGAGTGTGTATATTGTGTGGATATATAGTCTAGAGAGTGTGTATATTGTGTGGATATATAGTCTAGAGAGTGTGTATATTGTGTGGATATATAGTCTAGAGAGTGTGTATATTGTGTGGATATATAGTCTAGAGAGTCTGTATATTGTGTGGATATATAGTCTAGAGAGTCTGTATATTGTGTGGATATATAGTCTAGAGAGTGTGTATATTGTGTGGATATATAGTCTAGAGAGTGTGTATATTGTGTGGATATATAGTCTAGAGTCTGTATATTGTGTGGATATATAGTCTAGAGAGTCTGTATATTGTGTGGATATATAGTCTAGAGAGTGTGTATATTGTGTGGATATATAGTCTAGAGAGTGTGTATATTGTGTGGATATATAGTCTAGAGAGTGTGTATATTGTGTGGATATATAGTCTAGAGAGTGTGTATATTGTGTGGATATATAGTCTAGAGAGTCTGTATATTGTGTGGATATATAGTCTAGAGAGTGTGTATATTGTGTGGATATATAGTCTAGAGAGTCTGTATATTGTGTGGATATATAGTCTAGAGAGTGTGTATATTGTGTGGATATATAGTCTAGAGAGTCTGTATATTGTGTGGATATATAGTCTAGAGAGTCTGTATATTGTGTGGATATATAGTCTAGAGAGTGTGTATATTGTGTGGATATATAGTCTAGAGAGTGTGTATATTGTGTGGATATATAGTCTAGAGAGTGTGTATATTGTGTGGATATATAGTCTAGAGAGTCTGTATATTGTGTGGATATATAGTCTAGAGAGTGTGTATATTGTGTGGATATATAGTCTAGAGAGTGTGTATATTGTGTGGATATATAGTCTAGAGAGTGTGTATATTGTGTGTATATATAGTCTAGAGAGTGTGTATATTGTGTGGATATATAGTCTAGAGAGTGTGTATATTGTGTGGATATATAGTCTAGAGAGTGTGTATATTGTGTGGATATATAGTCTAGAGTGTGTATATTTAGTCTAGTGAGTGTGTATTTGGTGTGTATACATAGTCCTGAGTGTGTATATGGTGTGTATATATAGTCTAGTGAGTGTGTATATTGTGTGTATATATAGTCTAGAGAGTGTGTATATATAGTCCTGAGTGTGTATATGGTGTGTATATATAGTCTAGTGAGTGTGTATATATAGTCCTGAGTGTGTATATGGTGTGTATATATAGTCTAGTGAGTGTGTATATTGTGTGGATATATAGTCTAGTGAGTGTGTATATTGTGTGTATATATAGTCTAGAGAGTGTGTACATTGTGTGGATATATAGTCTAGAGAGTGTGTATATTGTGTGGATATATAGTCTAGAGAGTGTGTATATATAGTCTAGTGAGTGTGTATATTGTGTGTATATATAGTCTGAGTGTGTATATATAGTCTAGTGAGTGTGTATATTGTGTGTATATATAGTCTAGAGAGTGTGTATATATAGTCTAGTGAGTGTGTATATTGTGTGTATATATAGTCTGAGTGTGTAGTGTGTATATATAGTCTAGTGAGTGTGTATATTGTGTGTATATATAGTCCTGAGTGTGTATATGGTGTGTATATATAGTCTAGTGAGTGTGTATATATGTGTGTGTATATGGTGTGTATATATAGTCTAGTGAGTGTGTATATATAGTCCTGAGTGTGTATATGGTGTGTATATATAGTCTAGTGTGTACATTGTGTGGATATATAGTCTAGAGAGTCTGTATATTGTGTGGATATATAGTCTAGAGAGTCTGTATATTGTGTGGATATATAGTCTAGTGAGTGTGTATATTGTGTGTATATATAGTCTAGAGAGTGTGTATATTGTGTGGATATATAGTCTAGAGAGTGTGTATATTGTGTGGATATATAGTCTGTATATTGTGTGGATATATAGTCTAGAGAGTCTGTATATTGTGTGGATATATAGTCTAGAGAGTGTGTATATTGTGTGTATATTGTGTGGATATATAGTCTGAGTGTCTGTATATTGTGTGGATATATAGTCTAGAGAGTGTGTATATTGTGTGGATATATAGTCTAGAGAGTGTGTATATTGTGTGGATATATAGTCTAGAGAGTGTGTATATTGTGTGGATATATAGTCTAGAGAGTCTGTATATTGTGTGGATATATAGTCTAGAGAGTCTGTATATTGTGTGGATATATAGTCTAGAGAGTCTGTATATTGTGTGGATATATAGTCTAGAGAGTCTGTATATTGTGTGGATATATAGTCTAGAGAGTCTGTATATTGTGTGGATATATAGTCTAGAGAGTCTGTATATTGTGTGGATATATAGTCTAGAGAGTGTGTATATTGTGTGGATATATAGTCTAGAGAGTGTGTATATTGTGTGGATATATAGTCTAGAGAGTGTGTATATTGTGTGGATATATAGTCTAGAGAGTCTGTATATTGTGTGGATATATAGTCTAGAGTGTGTATATTGTGTGGATATATAGTCTAGAGAGTGTGTATATTGTGTGGATATATAGTCTAGAGAGTGTGTATATTGTGTGTATATATAGTCTAGAGAGTGTGTATATTGTGTGGATATATAGTCTAGAGAGTGTGTATATTGTGTGGATATATAGTCTAGAGAGTGTGTATATTGTGTGGATATATAGTCTAGAGTGTGTATATTTAGTCTAGTGAGTGTGTATTTGGTGTGTATACATAGTCCTGAGTGTGTATATGGTGTCTATATAAAGTGTAGTGAGTGTATATGGTGTCTATATAAAGTGTGTGTGTAGTGTCAGTGCAAGATAGAGTCAGTGCAGATAGTTTGGGTACCATTCATTTACTATGTAGGTGTCTGGCTGTCTAGCAGTCTTATAACTTGGGGGTAGAAGCTGTCTTGGAGCCTGTTGGTTGGAAAGCCGATGCTCCTCACCGTTTACCGGACGGAGGCGGAGTGAACAGTCTATGGCTTGGAATTTAGAATTTAGAATCTTTACCAGTGTTCCGGTCCTTCCTCTGAAAGCGCCTGATATACAGGTCCGGGATGGCGGTGAGCTCAGCCCCAGGGATGTGATGGTCTGTCCGCACCGCCCTCTATAGAGCGGACCGGGACCAGTGAGCTCAGCCCCAGGGATGTGATGGTCTGTCCGCACCGCCCTCTATAGAGCGGACCGGGACCAGTGAGCTCAGCCCCAGGGATGTGATGGTCTGTCCGCACCGCCCTCTATAGAGCGGACCGGGACCAGTGAGCTCAGCCCCAGGGATGTATTGGTCTGTCCCCACCGCCCTCTATAGAGCGGACCGGGACCAGTGAGCTCAGCCCCAGGGATGTGATGGTCTGTCCGCACCGCCCTCTATAGAGCGGACCGGGACCAGTGAGCTCAGCCCCAGGGATGTATTGGTCTGTCCCCACCGCCCTCTATAGAGCGGACCGGGACCAGTGAGCTCAGCCCCAGGGATGTGATGGTCTGTCCGCACCGCCCTCTATAGAGCTTTGCATTCAAGGGCGGTGACATACCAAGTGGTGATGCAAGACAGTCAAGATGCTCTCGATGGTGCAGCTGTAGAACGTATTGAAGATGTGAGGGCCCATGCCACATCTTTTCAGCCTCCTGAAGGGGGAAGAGGCACTGTCGTGCCCTCTTCTAGACTGTGAGGGGTGTGTGTGGACCATGTTAAGTCCTGAGTGATGAAGACACCAAGGAACTTGATGGTCTCGACCCGCTCCACGACAACACCGTCGATGTGGACGGGGGCGAGTTTTCACCTATTTCTCCTATATTCCACCATCTGCTCCTTGGTCTTAGTGGCGTTGAGGGAGAGGCTGCTGTTCTGGTACCACACGGCTAAGTCTCTGTCCAAACAAACAGAAAACAGCCCATTTGAGATGTTATGGACAGGAGGTTAACTGCGTATACAGTGTTAATATCCTGAGGGCCTCCGAACAAACCTGTAGACTCTATACTGTGTTAATATCCTGAGGGCCTCCTAACAAACCTGTAGACTCTATACTGTGTTAATATCCTGAGGGCCTCCTAACAAACCTGTAGACTCTATACTGTGTTAATATCCTGAGGGCCTCCTAACAAACCGCTTATGCCTTCTGGGGCTTCAACTGTAGACTATATACTGCTTTTAGACAGAGAGGCCTGTGACAGAGATATAGGCATCTATATTCTAACCATCAGGCAGACCTAGGCCTAGATATAGGCATCTATATTCTAACCATCAGGCAGACCTAGGCCTAGATATAGGCATCTATATTCTAACCATCAGGCAGACCTAGGCCTAGATATAGGCATCTATATTCTAACCATCAGGCAGACCTAGGCCTAGATATAGGCATCTATATTCTAACCATCAGGCAGACCTAGGCCTAGATATAGGCATCTATATTCTAACCATCAGGCAGACCTAGGCCTAGATATAGGCATCTATATTCTAACCATCAGGCAGACCTAGGCCTAGATATAGGCATCTATATTCTAACCATCAGGCAGACCTAGGCCTGTGACAGAGATATAGGCATCTATATTCTAACCATCAGGCAGACCTAGGCCTAGATATAGGCATCTATATTCTAACCATCAGGCAGACCTAGGCCTAGATATAGGCATCTATATTCTAACCATCAGGCAGACCTAGGCCTAGATATAGGCATCTATATTCTAACCATCAGGCAGACCTAGGCCTGTGACAGAGATATAGGCATCTATATTCTAACCATCAGGCAGACCTAGGCCTAGATATAGGCATCTATATTCTAACCATCAGGCAGACCTAGGCCTAGATATAGGCATCTATATTCTAACCATCAGGCAGACCTAGGCCTAGATATAGGCATCTATATTCTAACCATCAGGCAGACCTAGGCCTAGATATAGGCAAACCAAATGATGAGAAATATGTTCTCTCTCTCTTCCATCCAGGCATGGTGACAAGGACTCTGATCGTAGGGGACTTGAGAGATGGATAGGGATCATATAATGGGGGTGTAACCACGATGATGGGGGTGTAACCATGGTGATTAGTCTACTGGGATACAGAATATAGACTGAAATAAACACCAGCCTCCGAGGCTACAGTAATCACAACACTCACACATACGCACTGGAGGCTGTGGGGACACTGACAGTACAGCAAAGATATGCTATGACGAGAGACGGAGCGAGGGAGGGAGGGAGGGAGGGAGGGAGGGAGGGAGGGAGGGAGGGAGGGAGGGAGGGAGGGAGGGAGGGAGGGAGGGAGGGAGGGGGAGGGAGGGAGGGAGGGAGGGAGGGAGGGAGGGAGGGAGGGAGGGAGGGAGGGAGGGAGGGAGGGAGGGAGGGAGGGAGGGAGGGAGGGAGGGAGGGAGGGCAAGAGTTCAGATATGTGGTTCTGGTAGTCAATGTACTGTCTTGTTGTCTGACTGGGTCATTGATACTTCATGTCATGTTGTACTGTCTTGTTGTCTGACTGGGTCATGGATAGTACACTTCTGACCCTCCTGATATGCTATGGCCCACTTTGTAAATCTTGTCTGGCTTTCTATACTGAAATTCAACTTTAAGAAAAATGACAAAAAATTCATTTATTTCTCAATAAGTATTTTTACACTTCCTGAACTGACTAACAATGAAACCAAAGGCACCTCAACTGTGACTGACATTCAATGAAACAAACACATGTTCTGTGTGTCTGGCCTGTACGTACATGGCCTGTTTGTCTGTGTGTGTCTGGCCTGTCAGTACATGGCCTGTTTGTCTGTGTGTATTGGAAGCTGTCTACTTAATATGTGGTTATGTGTTGACCTTCCATCTATCAGTCACCTTCTAGAACTGACAGGCATCTCAAAATTGACACTTGTGATCGCTATGGGTGTGTGTCTGTGAGAGTGTGTTTGTGCGTGTGTGTGTGTGTGTGACAGTTGTGATCGCTATGGGGGGCGGTCTCATGTCACATAGACAGCTTCTGACAGGCACAGACTGACGGGGAAGTTCAGTCTCTCAGGCCACCCCCTGTGTGTGTGTGTGTGTGTGTGTGTGTGTGTGTGTGTGTGTGTGTGTGTGTGTGTGTGTGTGTGTGTGTGTGTGTGTGTGTGTGTGTGTGTGTGTGTGTGTGTGTGTGTGTGTGTGTGTGTATCATGAAAGGACACAGCAATGATTCCACTGCACACTTCTCTCTCCTCTCTTCCCTCCATCATCTATCCCCTCCCTCTCTTCTCTTCCCTCCATCATCTACTCTCTTCCCTCCATCATCTACCCCTCCCTCTCCTCTCTGCTCTCATCCTCTCCTCTCTTCCCTCCATCATCTAACCCTCCCTCTCCTCTCTTCCCTCCATCATCTACCCCTCCCTCTCCTCTCTTCCCTCCATCATCTACCCCTCCCTCTCCTCTCTTCCCTCCATCATCTACCCCTCCCTCTCCTCTCTTCCCTCCATCATCTACCCCTCCCTCTCCTCTCTGCTCTAAACCTCCTCTACTCTCTGCTCTGCTCTCAACCTCCTCTCCTCTTTTCCCTCCTCCCACTCCTCTCTGCTCTCATCCTCCTATCTTCTCTTCCCTCCTCCCGCTCATCTCTGCTCTCATCCTCCTATACTCTCTTCCTTCCTCCCGCTCCTCTCTGCTCTCATCCTCTCCTCTCTTCCTTCCTCCTGCTCCTCTCTGCTCTCATGCTCTCCTCTCTTCCCTCCATCATCTACCCCTCCCTCTCCTCTCTTCCCTCCATCATCTACCCCTCCCTCTCCTCTCTTCCCTCCATCATCTACCCCTCCCTCTCCTCTCTCATCTCATCCTCTCCTCTCATTCTCTCCTTCCCTTCTCCTCCCCAAATCCTCCTGACCTTCCTTCCTGGTATCAACTCATCAGCTGTAATCAAGAAAGCAGTTGAAGAGAAAGTCACACGCAAACAAACACACACACACACACACACACACACACACACACACACACACACACACACACACACACACACACACACACACACACACACACACACACACACACACACACACACACGCTCACAGACACACACACACACACACACACACACACACACACACACACACACACACACACACACACACACACACACACACACACACACACACACACACACACACACACACACACACACACACACAACAGACACACAAACACACACAACCACGCTCACAGACACACACAACACACACAACCACGCTCACAGACTCACAAACACACACACACAGTCACAAACACACACAAAAAGCTCACAGACACATAAACACACACAAACACACACACACACAAAACACACACACAGACACACACACACACACACACACACTCCCAAAGACACACACACACACACGCCCAAAGACACACACACACACACACACGCCCAAAGACACACACACACATGCCCAAAGACACACACACACACACACACACACACACACACACACACACACACACACACACACACACACACACACACACACACACACACACACACACACACACACACACACACACACACACACACACACACACACACACCACAGTCTCCTCTGTGCTCTCCTAGTTGAGTTGAGAGGCAGAGAGGGGGCACTGGAGAGGAATGAAATGAATCCCAAATGGAACCCTAATCCCACATAGTGCACTAATTTCAACCAGAGCCTTATGAGCACAAGGTCTAAAGTAGTGCACTAATTAGGGAATAGGGTGCCATTTGAGATGAAGGAGGATCAGTGCTTGGTAACATCTGCAGCTCCGCTCCCCTCTGTCCTCCTGCACCAGTTACTTTAATTACACATAGAACACACTCTGGCTAATTGGGGCGATGCCTCTGCCTGCTGCCCGGGTTACAACTGGTTTAAACATACAGACACACACAGAAACACACAGAAAGACACACACACAGTGAGACAGACAGACACACAGGAACATACACATCTCAGAGGAGGGTTATCTCTCTGTCTCAGAGGAGGGTTACTTCTCTATTTCAGAGGAGGGTTATCTCTCTGTCTCAGAGGAGGGTTATCTCTCTGTCTCAGAGGAGGGTTATCTCTCTGTCTCAGAAGAGGGTTACTTCTCTATTTCAGAGGAGGGTTATCTCTCTGTCTCAGAGGAGGGTTATCTCTCTGTCTCAGAGGAGGGTTATCTCTCTGTCTCAGATGAGGGTTACCTCTCTGTCTCAGAGGAGGGTTAACTCTCTGTCTCAGAGGAGGGTTATCTCTCTGTCTCAGAGGAGGTTTATCTCTCTGTCTCATGGGAGGGTTATCTCTCTGTCTCAAAGGAGGGTTATCTCGCTGTCTCAGAGGAGGGTTATCTCTCTGTCTCAGAGGAGGGTTAACTCTCTGTCTCAGAGGAGGGTTATCTCTCTGTCTCAGAGGAGGGTTATCTCTCTGTCTCAGAGGAGGGTTATCTGTCTGTCTCAGAGGAGGGTTATCTCTCTGTCTCAGAGGAGGGTTATCTCTCTGTCTCAAAGGAGGGTTATCTCTCTGTCTCAGAGGAGGGTTACCTCTCTGTCTCAAAGGAGGGTTATCTCTCTGTCTCAGAGGAGGGTTAGCTCTCTGTCTCAGAGGAGGGTTACCTCTCTGTCTCAAAGGAGGGTTATCTCTCTGTCTCAAAGGAGGGTTATCTCTCTGTCTCAGAGGAGGGTTATCTCTCTGTCTCAGAGGAGGGTTATCTCTCTGTCTCAGAGGAGGGTTATCTCTCTGTCTCAAATGAGGGTTACCTCTCTGTCTTAGAGGAGGGTTACCTCTCTGTCTCAAAGGAGGGTTACCTCTCTGTCTTAGAGGAGGGTTATCTCTCTGTCTTAGAGGAGGGTTATCTCTCTGTCTCAGAGGAGGGTTATCTCTCTGTCTCAAAGGAGGGTTACCTCTCTGTCTCAAAGGAGGGTTACCTCTCTGTCTCAAAGGAGGGTTATCTCGCTGTCTCAGAGGAGGGTTACCTCTCTGTCTCAAAGGAGGGTTATCTCTCTGTCTCAGAGGAGGGTTATCTCTCTGTCTCAGAGGAGGGTTATCTCTCTGTCTCAAAGGAGGGTTATCTCTCTGTCTCAGAGGAGGGTTATCTCCTCGTGTACTATGCTAGTACACTGGTAGGTCTATACTAGTACACAGGTAGGTCTATGCTGGTACACAGGTAGGTCTATGCTAGTACACAGGTAGGTCTATGCTAGTACACAGGTAGGTCTATGCTAGTACACAGGTAGGTCTGTGCTAGTACACAGGTAGGTCTATGCTAGTACAAGGTTAGGTCTATGCTAGTACAAGGCTAGGTCTATGCTAGTACAAGGCTAGGTCTGTGCTAGTACACATGTAGGTCTATGCTAATACACAGGTAGGCCTATGCTAGTACAAGGCTAGGTCTATGCTAGTACAAAGGTAGGCCTATGCTAGTACAAGGCTAGGTCTATGCTAGTACAAGGCTAGGTCTATGCTAGTACACAGGTAGGCCTATGCTAGTACACAGGTAGGTCTATGCTAGTACAAGGCTAGGTCTATGTTAGTACACAGGTAGGCCTATGCTAGTACAAGGCTAGGTCTATGCTAGTACAAGGCTAGGTCTATGCTAGTACACAGGTAGGCCTATGCTAGTACAAGGTTAGGTCTATGCTAGTACAAGGCTAGGTCTATGCTAGTACACATGTAGGTCTATGCTAATACACAGGTGGGTCTATGCTAGTACACAGGTAGGTCTATGCTAGTACACAGGTAGGTCTATGCTAGTACAAGGTTAGGTCTATGCTAGTACAAGGCTAGGTCTATTCTAGTAGAAGGCTAGGTCTATGCTAGTACACAGGTGGGTCTATTTTAGTAGAAGGCTAGGTCTATGCTAGTACACAGGTGGGTCTATTCTAGTAGAAGGCTAGGTCTATGCTAGTACACAGGTGGGTCTATTCTAGTAGAATCAAATCAAATCAAATCAAATCAAAATCAAATCAAATTTATTTATATAGCCCTTCGTACATCAGCTGATATCTCAAAGTGCTGTACAGAAACCCAGCCTAAAACCCCAAACAGCAAACAATGCAGGTGTAAAAGCACGGTGGCTAGGAAAAACTCCCTAGAAAGGCCAAAACCTAGGAAGAAACCTAGAGAGGAACCGGGCTATGTGGGGTGGCCAGTCCTCTTCTGGCTGTGCCGGGTAGAGATTATAACAGAACATGACCAAGATGTTCAAATGTTCATAAATGACCAGCATGGTCAAATAATAATAAGGCAGAACAGTTGAAACTGGAGCAGCAGCACAGTCAGGTGGACTGGGGACAGCAAGGAGCCATCATGTCAGGTAGTCCTGGGGCACGGTCCTAGGGCTCAGGTCCTCCGAGAGAGAGAAAGAAAGAGAGAATTAGAGAGAGCATATGTGGGGTGGCCAGTCCTCTTCTGGCTGTGCCGGGTGGAGATTATAACAGAACGTGGCCAAGATGTTCAAATGTTCATAAATGACCAGCATGGTTGAATAATAGTAAGGCAGAACAGTTGAAACTGGAGCAGGAGCATGGCCAGGTGGACTGGGGACAGCAAGGAGTCCTCATGTCAGGTAGTCCTGGGACATGGTCCTAGGGCCCAGGCCAGTTGAAACTGGAGCAGCAGCATGGCCAGGTGGACTGGGGACAGCAAGGAGTCATCATGTCAGGTAGTCCTGGGGCATGGTTCTAGGGCTCAGGTCCTCCGAGAGAGAGAAAGAAAGAGAGAAGGAGAGAATTAGAGAACGCACACTTAGATTTACACAGGACACCGAATAGGACAGGAGAAGTACTCCAGATAAACAAACTGACCCTAGCCCCCCGACACATAAACTACTGCAGCATAAATACTGGAGGCTGAGACAGGAGGGGTCAGGAGACACTGTGGCCCCATCCGAGGACACCCCCGGACAGGGCCAAACAGGAAGGATATAACCCCACCCACTTTGCCAAAGCACAGCCCCCACACCACTAGAGGGAAATCTTCAACCACCAACTTACCATCCTGAGACAAGGCCGAGTATAGCCCACAAAGATCTCCGACACGGTACAACCCAAGGGGGAAACCCAGACAGGCCGACCACAACAGTGAATCAACCCACCCAGGTGACGCACCCCCCCCCCAGGGACGGCACGAGAGAGCCCCAGCAAGCCAGTGACTCAGCCCCGTAACAGGGTTAGAGGCAGAGAATCCCAGTGGAAAAGGGGAACCAGCCAGGCAGAGACAGCAAGGGCGGTTCGTTGCTCCAGAGCCTTTCCGTTCACCTTCCCACTCCTGGGCCAGACTACACTCAATCATATGACCCACTGAAGAGATGAGTCTTCAGTAAAGACTTAAAGGTTGAGACCGAGTTTGCGTCTCTGACATGGGTAGGCAGACCGTTCCATAAAAATGGAGCTCTATAGGAGAAAGCCCTGCCTCCAGCTGTTTGCTTAGAAATTCTAGGGACAATTAGGAGGCCTGCGTCTTGTGACCGTAGCGTACGTATAGGTATGTACGGCAGGACCAAATCAGAGAGGTAGGTAGGAGCAAGCCCATGTAATGCTTTGTAGGTTAGCAGTAAAACCTTGAAATCAGCCCTTGCTTTGACAGGAAGCCAGTGTAGAGAGGCTAGCACTGGAGTAATATGATCAAATTTTTTGGTTCTAGTCAGGATTCTAGCAGCCGTATTTAGCACTAACTGAAGTTTATTTAGTGCTTTATCCGGGTAGCCGGAAAATAGAGCATTGCAGTAGTCTAACCTAGAAGTGACAAAAGCATGGATTAATTTTTCTGCATCATTTTTGGACAGAAAGTTTCTGATTTTTGCAATGTTACGTAGATGGAAAAAAGCTGTCCTCGAAATGGTCTTGATATGTTCTTCAAAAGAGAGATCAGGGTCCAGAGTAACGCCGAGGTCCTTCACAGTTTTATTTGAGACGACTGTACAACCATTAAGATTAATTGTCAGATTCAACAGAAGATCTCTTTGTTTCTTGGGACCTAGAACAAGCATCTCTGTTTTGTCCGAGTTTAATAGTAGAAAGTTTGCAGCCATCCACTTCCATCCACAGCTCTTTCAGTAGTTTAGTTGGAATAGGGTCCAGTATACAGCTTGAAGGTTTAGAGGCCATGATTATTTTCATCATTGTGTCAAGAGATATAGTACTAAAACACTTGAGCGTCTCTCTTGATCCTAGGTCCTGGCAGAGTTGTGCAGACTCAGGACAACTGAGGTTTGGAGGAATACGCAGGTTTAAAGAGGAGTCCGTAATTTGCTTTCTAATAATCATAATCTTTTCCTCAAAGAAGTTCATGAATTTATCACTGCTAAAGTGCAAGTCATCCTCTCTTGGGGAATGCTGCTTTTTAGTTAGCTTTGCCACAGTATCAAAAAGGAATTTCGGATTGTTCTTATTTTCCTCAATTAAGTTAGAAAAATAGGACGATCGAGCAGCAGTAAGGGCTCTTCGGTACTGCACGGTACCATCCTTCCAAGCTAGTCGGAAGACTTCCAGTTTGGTGTGGCGCCATTTCCGTTCCAATTTTCTGGAAGCTTGCTTCAGAGCTCGGGTATTTTCTGTGTACCATGGAGCTAGTTTCTTATGAGACATTTTTTTAGTTTTTAGGGGTGCAACTGCATCTAGGGTATTGCGCAAGGTTAAATTGAGATCCTCAGTTAGGTGGTTAACGGATTTTTGTCCTCTGGCGTCCTTGGGTAGGCAGAGGGAGTCTGGAAGGGCATCAAGGAATCTTTGTGTTGTCTGTGAATTTATAGCACGACTTTTGATGTTCCTTGGTTGGGGTCTGAGCAGATTATTTGTTGCAATTGCAAACGTAATAAAATGGTGGTCTGATAGTCCAGGATTATGAGGAAAAACATTAAGATCCACAACATTTATTCCATGGGACAAAACTAGGTCCAGCGTATGACTGTGAGAGTGAGTGGGTCCAGAGACATGTTGGACAAAACCCACTGAGTCGATGATGGCTCCAAAAGCCTTTTGGAGTGGGTCTGTGGACTTTTCCATGTGAATATTAAAGTCACCAAAGATTAGAATATTATCTGCAATGACTACAAGGTCTGATAGGAATTCAGGGAACTCAGTGAGAAACGCTGTATATGGCCCAGGAGGCCTGTAAACAGTAGCTATAAAAAGTGATTGAGTAGGCTGCATAGATTTCATGACTAGAAGCTCAAAAGACGAAAACGTCATTTTTTTTTTTGTAAATTGAAATTTGCTATCGTAAATGTTAGCAACACCTCCGCCTTTGCGGGATGCACGGGGGATATGGTCACTAGTGTAGCCAGGAGGTGAGGCCTCATTTAACACAGTAAATTCATCAGGCTTAAGCCATGTTTCAGTCAGGCCAATCACATCAAGATTATGATCAGTGATTAGTTCATTGACTATAATTGCCTTTGAAGTAAGGGATCTAACATTAAGTAGGTCTATGCTAGTACACAGGTGGGTCTATTTTAGTAGAAGGCTAGGTCTATGCTAGTACACAGGTGGGTCTATTCTAGTAGAAGGCTAGGTCTATGCTAGTACACAGGTGGGTATATTCTAGTAGAAGGCTAGGTCTATGCTAGTACACAGATAGGAATTGTAATTGGGTTTATTTTCCTGAATCAACTGGAAATGTGAAATTGAGCCCAACCCTGGTGCTAATCCCCAACCCTGGTGCTAAAGCTCAACCCTGGTGCTAAAGCCCAACCCTGGTGCTAAAGCCCAACCCTGGTGCTAAAGCCCAACCCTGGTGCTAAACCCCAACCCTGGTGCTAAAGCCCAACCCTGGTGCTAAACCCCAACCCTGGTGCTAAACCCCAACCCTGGTGCTAAAGCCCAACCCTGGTGCTAAACCCCAACCCTGGTGCTAAACCCCAACCCTGGTGCTAAAGCCCAACCCTGGTGCTAAACCCCAACCCTGGTGCTAAAGCCCAACCCTGGTGCTAAACCCCAACCCTGGTGCTAAACCCCAACCCTGGTGCTAAAGCCCAACCCTGGTGCTAAACCCCAACCCTGGTGCTAAAGCCCAACCCTGGTCCTAAACCCCAACCCTGGTGCTAAAGCCCAACCCTGGTGCTAAACCCCAACCCTGGTGCTAAACCCCAACCCTGCTAAACCCCAACCCTGGTGCTAAACCCCAACCCTGGTGCCCCCAACCCTGGTGCTAAACCCCAACCCTGGTGCTAAACCCCAACCCTGGTGCTAAACCCCAACCCTGGTGCTAAACCCCAACCCTGGTGCTAAACCAATGGTCTGGAAAAGGTGACTGGTGAATACATGGCCTCTGGCTGTGTCCCAAATATGCCAAGGCGCACATACTACAGTAGGCTTAGAGCAGCCGACTTACAAGTACACAGCCTCAAGCAGACCTTAGCCTATTTTCTATAGCCACTGTGTTTTAACACAAACATTAAGACTAATAGTCTGAGTGTCTGGGTCATGGTGAGTGTGTGCGTGTGTGCGTGCGTGCGTGCGCGTGTGAGTGTGCGTGTGTGTGTGTGTGTGTGTGTGTGTGTGTGTGTGTGTGTGCGTGTGTGCGTGTGTGCGTGCGTCTGTGTGTGTGTGTGTGTGTGTGTGTGTGTGTGTGTGTGTGTGTGTGTGTGTGTGTGTGTGTGTGTGTGTGTGTGTGTGTGTATGTCTGTTTGATGTATAGTGTGTGATGTGTGTGTTTGTGTGTGTGTCCGTGTGCCAGCCCTGTGTTAACTTGAGTTGGGTGTCTCAGTAGATATTAACCTTTAGGTCTATATCTCTGGAGTACGTCTCATATATCTATATCTGGGTATGTGTCAGTAGATAGTAACCTTTAGGTCTATATCTCTGGTAGAGTAGATAGTAACCTTTAGGTCTATATCTCTGGGTACGTCTCAGTAAATAGTAACCTTTAGGTCTATATCTCTGGGTATGTCTCAGTAGATAGTAACCTTTAGGTCTATATCTCTGGGTATGTCTCAGTAGATAGTAACCTTTAGGTCTATATCTCTGGGTACGTCTCAGTAGATATTAACCTTTAGGTCTATATCTGGGTATGTCTCAGTAGATAGTAACCTTTAGGTCTATATGTCTGGGTACGTCTCAGTAGATATTAACCTTTAGGTCTATATCTCTGGGTATGTCTCAGTAGATAGTAACCTTTAGGTCTATATCTCTGGGTACGTCTCAGTAAATAGTAACCTTTAGGTCTATATCTGGGTATGTCTCAGTAGATAGTAACCTTTAGGTCTATAACTCTGGGTATGTCTCAGTAGATAGTAACCTTGAGGTCTATATCTCTGGGTACGTCTCAGTAGAATAGGCCCATATGTCATGTCAATATTTGTATACTAATGTTTAATCTTCACCTCCCACCTATCCTATCCCACATTTCCTCCCCCTTTCTCCCTCTCCCTCTCTCCTTACCCCTCCCCCTCCCTTACTCTCCTTCCTCACCCTACATTAACCCCCCCTCTTTCATCGTCTCCCTCCAATCTCCTCCTCTCTCTCCTTCCCTCCCTCTCGTCCCCTCTCTTGTTCTCCCTCGCCACTCCTCCTCTCTCTCCTTCCCTCCCTCTCGTCCCCTCTCTTGTTCTCCCTCGCCACTCCTCCTCTCTCTCCTTCCCTCCCTCTCGTCCCCTCTCTTGTTCTCCCTCGCCACTCCTCCTCTCTCTCCTTCCCTCCTCCCGTCCCCTCTCTTGTTCTCCCTCACCTCTCCTCCTCTCTCTCCTTCCCTCCCTCTCGTCCCCTCTCTTGTTCTCCCTCACCTCTCCTCCTCTCTCTCCTTCCCTCCCTCTCGTCCCCTCTCTTGTTCACCCTCACCTCTCCTCCTCCTCTCTCCCTTCCCTCCCTCTCGTCCCCTCTCTTGTTCTCCCTCGCCTCTCCTCTCTCCCCCTCCCTCTCGTCCCCTCTCTTGTTCTCCCTCGCCACTCCTCCTCTCTCTCCTTCTCTCCCTCTCGTCCCCTCTGTTGTTCTCCCTCGTCACTCCTCCTCTCTCTCCTTCCCTCCCTCTCATCCCCTCTCTTGTTCTCCCCCTCGCCACTCCTCCTCTCTCTCCTTCCTCCCTCTCGTCCCCTCTGTTGTTCTCCCTCGTCCTCCTCCTCTCTCTCCTTCCCTCCCTCTCATCCCCTCTCTTGTTCTCCCTCGCCACTCCTCCTCTCTCTCCTTCCCTCCCTCTCGTCCCCTCTCTTGTTCACCCTCACCTCTCCTCCTCTCTCTCCTTCCCTCCTTCTCGTCCCCTCTCTTGTTTTCCCTCACCTCTCCTCCCCTCTCTCTCCTTCCCTCCCTCTCGTCCCTCTCTTGTTCTCCCTCGCCACTCCTCCTCTCTCTCCTTCCCTCCCTCTCGTCCCCTCTCTTGTTCTCCCTCGCCACTCCTCCTCTCTCTCCTTCCCTCCCTCTCGTCCCCTCTCTTGTTCTCCCTCGCCCCCTCCTCCTCTCTCTCCTTCCCTCCCTCTCGTCCCCTCTCTTGTTCTCCCTCACCTCTCCTCTTCTCTCTCCTTCCCTCCCTCTCGTCCCCTCTCTTGTTCTCCCTCTCCTCTCCTCTCCCTCTCTTGTTCTCTCTCCTTCCCTCCTTCCCTCCCTCGTCCCCTCTCTCTGTTCTCCCTCTCCACTCCTCCTCTCTCTCCTTCCCTCCCTCTCGTCCCCTCTCTCCCTCGTCCCCTCTCTCTGATTCCCTCCCTCTCGTCCTCTCCTCCCTCCCTCCTCCTCTCTCTCCTTCCCTCCCTCTCGTCCCCTCTCTTGTTCTCCCTCTCCTCTCCTCTCCCTCCTCTCTATCTCCCCCAGAGTGAAGGTTGTAGAGGGCTGTGAGCCTGTTCCTCATTAGAGCAATGTGTGTGATACCTTTCTGAGGTTGTCAGTGTTGTATGTATGTGTGTGTATATGTGTGTGTGTATGAATGCTGGGGGGGGGGGTTAATCTCTGCATCATCTCAGCATATCACCCCCTCTGGCCGCAGGGCCTGTCAACATCAATAAATACCAACGCTCTGATTTGCCATTGCCCCCGGATACAGACAGGTTTTAACCAACCAACAGCTCACCTCGGAACACACACGAGCATCATAATTAAAAAACTCAGCCCTGTTGGGAAGCTGGGAGCTGATAGGAGGGTTTGTTCCTGTACTGTTATATATGTCGTTGACACATATATCAAAGGACAGGTGTGATGAAAGACAGTTTGTGGACAGTTGTTACAAGTTGGTGATGTTGTTTGAGGGAACAGAAGGACATTGTTTGAGGAAAAAGTATCTATGGACTCTGTTTTATACATGGCTTTCATTTGTTATTGCAGAAATAACAGTATTTAATGAGTATGTAATAACAGTATGTAATAACAGTATTTAATGAGTATGTAATAACAGTATGTAATAACAGTATGTAATAACAGTATGTAATAACAGTATGTAATAACAGTATGTAATAACAGTATGTAATAACAGTATTTAATGAGTATGTAATAACAGTATGTAATAACAGTATGTAATAACAGTATGTAATAACAGTATGTAATAACAGTATGTAATAACAGTATGTAATAACAGTATGTAATAACAGTATGTAATAACAGTATGTAATAACAGTATGTAATAACAGTATGTAATGGGTATGTAATAACAGTATGTAATAACAGTATGTAATAACAGTATGTAATAACAGTATGTAATAACAGTATGTAATAACAGTATGTAATAACAGTATGTAATAACAGTATGTAATAACAGTATGTAATAACAGTATGTAATAACAGTATGTCAGTATGTAATAATAACAGTATGTAATAACAGTATGTAATAACAGTATGTAATAACAGTATGTAATAACAGTATGTAATAACAGTATGTAATAACAGTATGTAATAACAGTATGTAATGTATGTAATAACAGTATGTAATAACAGTATGTAATAACAGTATGTAATAACAGTATGTAATAACAGTATGTATGTAATAACAGTATGTAATAACAGTATGTAACAGTATGTAATAACAGTAATGTAATGTAATAACAGTATGTAATAACAGTATGTAATAACAGTATGTAATAACAGTATGTAATAACAGTATGTAATAACAGTATGTAATAACAGTATGTAATAACAATATGTAATAACAGTATGTAATAACAGTATGTAATAACAGTATGTAATAACAGTATGTATAACAGTATGTAATAACAGTATGTAATGTAATAACAGTATCTAATAACAGTATGTAATAACAGTATGTAATAACAGTATGTAATGAGTATGTAATAACAGTATGTAATAACAGTATGTAATAACAGTATGTAATATGTAATAACAGTATGTAATAACAGTATGTAATAACAGTATGTAATAACAGTATGTAATAACAGTATGTAATAACAGTATGTAATAACAGTATGTAATAACAGTATGTAATAACAGTATGTAATAACAGTATGTAATAACAGTATGTAATAACAGTATGTAATAACAGTATGTAATAAATAACAGTATGTAATAACAGTATGTAATAACAGTATGTAATAACAGTATGTAATAACAGTATGTAATAACAGTATGTAATAACAGTATGTAATAACAGTATGTAATAACAGTAATAACAGTATGTAATAACAGTAGTAATAACAGTATGTAATAACAGTATGTAATAACAGTATGTAATGGGTATGTAATAACAGTATGTATGTATAACATGTAATAACAGTAATGTAAATAACAGTACAGTATGTAATAACAGTATGTATTAACAGTATGTAATAACAGTATGTAATGAGTATGTAATAACAGTATGTAATAACAGTATGTAATAACAGTATGTAATAACAGTATGTAATAACAGTATGTAATAACAGTATGTAATAACAGTATGTAATATGTAATAACAGTATGTAATAACAGTATGTAATAACAGTATGTAATAACAGTATGTAATAACAGTATGTAATAACAGTATGTATAACAGTATGTAATAACAGTATGTATTAACAGTATGTATTAACAGTATGTAATAACAGTATGTAATGAGTATCTAATAACAGTATGTAATGACAGTATGTAATAACAGTATGTATTAACAGTATGTAATAACAGTATGTAATAAATAACAGTATGTAATAACAGTATGTATAACAGTATGTAATAACAGTATGTAACAATAACAGTATGTAATAACAGTATGTAATAACAGTATGTATGTAATAACAGTATGTAATAACAGTATATGTAATAACAGTATGTAATAACAGTATGTAATAACAGTATGTAA